>NC_057387.1:16779660-16887509 GCF_019320065.1 Cervus canadensis
ATGTGGGGCTTTTTTTTTTTTTTAATTGACTTGTCCCTAGCCAATGACACCCTACACGGTTTTTTACACTGGGTTTCAAATGCATAATTTTACCTTAAACGTTTGCAAGCTTAAATCCCTCCAAGTTATATTTCAGCTTAATTTTTTTCTTTCTCCAATCTTTATTTTTTTCTTAATATGCATATATTTTATTGAAGTATAGTGGACTTACAATGTTTTAGGTGTACAGCCAGGTGATTCAGTTATACACATACACGTTTATTATTTTTCAGATTATTTTCCATTAAAGGTTATTACAAGATATTGACTCCAGTTCCCTGTGTTATACAGTAAACCTTTGTTGCTTGTTGCATATCTGTTTTTTTTAATTAGAAATCTAGCATTCTATTCATACTAAGTCAAACAAGTGGAATCAACCATGTCATAATTTTTTTAATTAGGCAAAATTCATAAATTTTCTAAAATATATATGTTATACATACTATTTATATGTATGTATACAAAAACTTTTCTACTGTGCTTGATAAAGGCTTGAGAAAAAAATATCAAAAGAAAAAGAAGAGATGAAGAAATTAGAAAACATAAACTAAATGAAACGGGAACATTGAATATGAAACAGAAAAAGTGAAATAAACTAGATACAAGTAAAAGATCCTCATATAATCCAGTTGTTTTTAAACATGGCTACTCGTTAGAAACAATGAGAGAAATTATTTTCTCCAAGGCTCCAGATATGGTTCTAACATTTCAGCTCATTTGAGGAGGAGTCCCATTCCTGGGCATAAGGGCATAAGACAATTCCACCAGCCTTGAATGTCCCCTGCTGCTGGAACAGCAGCGACTGCCTGAATGGTTGAGCAATGGCCAGGCTACAGTGCCCAGGGCAATACCCTCTCCAGAATGCATTCACGCATGGCTCTCAGCTTCTCTCTGAGGAAACTGTTGTTAGCAAGTAAATGTGCCTACCCTGTCACACAAGGGTCTTGAATCAGGGTAATGGAAAAGTCAGCGGGGTTGAAGGGACAGAGAGGACTTAAGACTTGTGTCCAGGTCATGACTTCCCCAGGGCTATTCTGGCCTTACATGCAGGTGAAGGAAGTAGATGCCAGCTTGGGGTGATTTCAGACCAATGCTAAATTCCATGCCAAAAATCATCTCCCCGTCCACCATCATGCTTGATGGGGAGCCTGGAAGTCTCAATCGGTCATTCCTATGGTTTAAGGTTTCAAAGACATCTATTAAATCATACATATTACTGGCAATGACTGTATCAGCACCTTAGTAATTCTGATAATGGGCACCCACCTTGTACTCTGTCCAAGACACTGACCTGGTGCGACCGCCTAGTGATCCAGCCCCGAGGATGAAGCTCTGCTTTGCCCATGTCAACTCCCTCCTCTGAGTCTGGAGGTCTAGCTCCAAGTCCAGATCCAGTGGAGAGATGTCCCCAGCATGCCTGCCTGCCTGGTGTCTTGCACGACTCCTGTAGCCTGGCTTCCCTGCGGGTGTGCTACCCTCCCTCCCACGTCCCCTTCTCTGTGCACTCGATGTTTTGCTGTTGTGATTTCTCCGATGCCAAGGCTCCTCTGGACCACGCCTTGCTGGCTCCTTCCCAGCCCCTCCAGACACAGTCTTGCGCCCACCAGTTTCTGCGGCCTCTAGGGAACAGGCCTAGTTTAGCAGGCCCCAAGTGTGTTACCAGAATGGATATTGGTGGAAATAATAGTTGTAGCATCAAACAGAGCTTTCTAGAATGTTAACAACCTATATTTATTAAAATCTTTTATATGTTCCTTTTGCTTCTTTGTGAAAAAGACTTCTCTGTCTCTTGAGGCTTGGTTGTGTTTTGTAGCAGTTGGTGCCAAACAGTCTTGCTTTAGGTGCTATCCAGGTGCTGTGTGAATTCTGTGTCTTTCAAAAATGTTGGATCAGACTGCGGTTAGGGACTGCTGGATTCTGGGGTTTCCTAGAAGTAATTTGGGTTCCCCTACTTATTGCCCATCCTATCTGATAGCTATATAAACTATATGAGGATCTTTTACTTGTATCTAGTTTGTTTCACTTTTTCTATTTCATATTCAATGTTTCCATTTCATTTAGTTTATGTTTTCTAGTTTCTTAATTTCCCCACCTTTGTTAGCTAACCCCCACCCCCACCCCCACCCAGTCTGTTTATTTCTAGGCACTTACCACAATTTGTAATTATTTTGTTCACTTGCTTGTTTGAGGGAGTCTTCCCCATTAGGTTGTAAGCTCCAAAAGGAGGGAACCATATCTATTTTGTAAAACTGTATTCCTAAAGCCCAAAAGAGTGCCAGCTCAAAGTAGGTGCTCAATAAATATTTGTTGAATGTAAGTTTTCCTCTTTTCCAATTGAAATGACAATAAAAAACTATAGACCATACCCATCTCTGATGACCATCAGGTGGCCCCTGAGGATAAACCATCGATTCTATTCTATTTACATAGCTGTCATTTGTAAATTTGTTTGGTCATTGTATGGACAGTAAGGGCCACATGGATGGGCTGCAGGGGCTTCCAGCATCTACTGGGGACTGGGAAGCAGGCAGTTTATCTTTGGCTCCCCCTCCAGCCTCGCTCCACTCTTCATTTCCACATCACGAAAGCAAACCCTCAAGACACCTGCCAAGGGCCTAGTGCTCTTTTTGTTTTTCCCTCTGCTATCAAAGTTTGCTATCAAGAAGAAATCTGGAAAAACTCATTCATACTATAATTCTTCATAAGAGTGTTACTAGCACTAACCACATCAACACTTTAGCCCTAAGAATGAAACACTAGTGGTCTTAACTGGCACTGGAGGAAGGAAAGTAAGGAACGGGGCCTGTAGGGACCTACAACCTAAGGTGTGTTCATTATATTATGCTCAGCTTACCTCTTTAGTGGTGAACATTTAGAGGCAGAAAGGAAGTAAAATGAGAGTAGATACACGAGGCTGAAATCCTACTCACTATAAAATAAGTCCCTTGACTTTGGAAGTCTCGGTGTCATATAAACTGTCAAACGTTTATAAAACCTTGTTTATAAAACCATGAGATTCACTATTTTTTTTATCAAGGAGAAAAAATGGATCCCATGTTTATAAAACCATGAGATTCACTATTTTTTTTATCAAGGAGAAAAAATGGATCCCAGGTGCTTTTTCCAGCTGACCTGCTCAAGCACTTCTGGGCTGAGCACCTTACCTTTGGACAGGTGCCAGGCATACACTTGAATCTCAACAGTGGTGTTGCAAGATGTGTTCTACGAGCACCTTGCAACCCCTCTTTAACAGAACTTCCCTGCCCTGAAAAATAGACCAATTGGTAGTTCAGATAATACTTGTTTGCTTTTTCCCAGCCTTTGGTTCTTTGTCTAGGAAATGGCACCCATTTGCTGGTGAGAGACTGGGTGGTCCCTGGACATTTTTTTTTTTTTTTTTAGCGTGAAGCATTTTTCTCTTCCAAAGAGATGTGATCCCAATCAAAGAGGCCGGTGAGAAGATGCCCACTGTCAGGGAACCTTCCTGGAACTCAGCTTCCAAGTGTGAAATGGGGATGGTGGTGGTGGTTTAGTTGTTAAGTCATGTCCAACTCTTGCGACCCCATGGACTGTAGCCTACCAGGCTCCTCTGCTCATGGGGTTTCCCAGGCAAGGATGCTGGAATGGGTTGACACTTCCTTTTCCTGAGGATTTTTCCCAACCCAGGGATTGAACCCAAGTCTTCTACATTACAGGTGGATTCTTTACCACTGAACCACGTGGAAAGGTGGTTCAGTGATAAAGAATCTACCTGCAATGCAGGAAACCTGGGTTCGATCCCTGGGTTGGGAAGATTCCCTGGAGAACAGAGTGGCTACCCACTCTAGTTATTCTTGCCTGGAGAATCTCATAGACAGAAGAACCTGGTGGGCTACAGTCCATGGGGTTGCAAAGAGTCAGACACGACTGAGCGACTTACACACACAGGCCTATTTCACAGAGTCATTTTTGAGGTCTTCACTTTTCTAAAACCTTAGCCACTCCTGAAGGACAAGTCAGGTGTCTCCTCTTCTAATGTAGTTTTTTCATGTGGATAACTTCTTGGAGCCTTATAGTTCCTAGAATTGGTCATTAATGAATTTCTATTTCATTCTCTTTTGTTTCCTTTATGTAAGTTAGTTTAACCATCTTAGGTAGTCTGTGAGCTCCATAATGGCAAGTTCTGGAATCATTCCTGAACAGCCCAGGTTTTCAAATACTATGTAGTCAACATAATAGCAAAAATAATGAAGATAATAGCAATAATTGCAATTTAATGACAGACTATGATTTTCCCAGGCAGTCTGCTGAACTCTTTACAAATACTATCTCATTTAACAACCTGTGAGGTAGACATTACCAGGTTCAGTTTACAGATGAGGAAACCAAGCTTCAGGGATTAAGTAGCTTGCTGGAGTCCAATTGTAAATCAGCAGCTGCAATGTTCACCCTAGCATGCGTGATTCCAAAGCCCTTTGCAATATTGATCAAGGGCTCCCCTCCCCTATCAAATCTGCTACCTCTATCTTGTAGTCATACCATGAAAGGGACACAAAGAAGAGATGTATGGAAGGCCAGACTTTATTTGGACAAGCTACACGTATTATTTCCTTTTTCCTTCCCGAAAGCCCCTTCATGAAGGACTGACATCATAGAATTTCTAACCCAAGAACACTTATTTCATAAAACAAACACACTTGAGAGATGGTGGGAAAGATAGACTTGTTTTGCTTTGGAGAGTCTTAATGCCAGTGCCAGACAATAGATTAAAAGGTGTTCCCTCCAGGGATCTGGGATAACCAGTCATTCTTCCATAAATGGCATGGCAGTCAGTTTCCTCCACCCCTCTGCCCACATCCTTCTCTCTCCCCACCAATAGCATTCAAGTCTCAGCAGAGGGGCCCAGAGATGGGCAGGTGGGGCTGAGCCTCCTACTGAGCCTTCAGCCTCCTCTATCCTGGCCTCTCATGCCTATATCTTTAGGTTGATGACACTGAAAACAGTGAGTCTCAGCCCTCTGCCAGGAATCTAGAGGAAAGCAGGAAAACACAAGTGTCTCTAAGATATCCTTTCCTTATTTCAGGACTCCCCTCCCCTTTACCCACTTTATCAGTGTACACACACACACACACACACACATGCATTTTAAAAAGTAATCATCTCCCTATAAGTTTCAGCATCCAATTCTGAGCATCATTTATCTTCATCCTAAATGGCAACCACCCATTGTGGATGGACTGAAGAGAGAAACCCAGCCAGTCCCTGGGAAGGCAGGGCTTTTCTGCAGTCCCCACTGCTTTTGGCAGTCTCTTTGGGAGCACTGGGAAGACACAGGCATCCCTGTGCTCTTAAACAAGGGCCCTGCCAAGAGAGCTGTAGATTCCCTTACTGCTTTCATGCCCCTGCTAAATACTCCAGGGAAAGGGAAATCTGGGGGCCTCCATAGTTGTCATCACACCTTCTCTTGGCACTCTAAGTTGGCAGTCAGCAAGGGAAGCAAACAGGAGGGAAAAATAGTTTTCCAGTATTTTCTCTCCTTTTTTATTTCTATCTTCACAACAGAATTATTCTTTTTCCCAAGGGGAATCTGAGAAGCACAATGCCCTCTTTGTTTTCATAAGACCTAGGGAGATTCCACTGGCCTCCATGGCTGGTGATCTGGACAGGATTCAAGAGAGGACAATGGCTTCTTGGGCATTCTGGTCAATCAGGTGTTTAGGGGAGCACTCGAGGGACCACCAAGGGGGTAATGGAAGGGATGGTGTCTATCATCAGCTTGAACTATAAAAGAGCTGCAGGCTGACAGGTGGTGGCAGGAATTCTAGTGGAATTGTGTGTACACTGACTCCCCAGGAGAGCCTTCCAGCCCCAGGGGCTGGTTGCACACCCTGGCAGAAGGAAAGGCTGCAATATCACCAAGGTGAGACATTTGCCAGAGGTGCATACCAAGGCACTTGTAAAGTTGAGCCCCCTGGTCGAGTTCCAAGGACCTCTTTTTAAGTAAGACTGGGCAGAGGGAGGGGCAGCCAAGGGCAGACCATGGCAACCTCACCACCACTCAAAGGTATGGTCCAAGGAGACAACACACTCAAGAGCACGTCTAATGCAAGTTCCTTGACTCATGCTCATTGTTGGGCTGGGAATTTTGGGTTCCTTCTTGCCTGAGGAAGAGTGTTCAGATCAAGGAAGCCAGAAGGACCTAGAGAATCCATCTGCTGTGTGGCTGTGGTGTAGAGAGTCATCCTATCCCTCTGGCTATCCCTCCCAGGCCAGATTTGCTATGATCCCCTCTCTTCTTCTGTCCCATTCACAGAGTAATCTGAAAGGCTTCACTGAGGATTCTGGGTGGAGGATGGGGAAGAGACAGCAGCCTGGACAGGTAGCTATGTCTCTGACCGCATCCATAAAGACCTGCTTACATCTTCTGGAGAGAAGGAGCAATGCCATTGAGACCCAGTGTCCAAAAATAGCATAGCAGTGATGAGAATGAAAGAGATGGGGTCAGAAAGGACATGTCTTCCCTCTCTGAACTCCTCTGTGCCCATCTGGTTCTCCCACACTGGAGGTCACACAGACAGGTCATCTGACCTGGCCTTGCTACTGGCCTTGCTGAGACGGCGCTTGTCACTCTGATAGCCATGGGGGAGGCTGGGTCCTGGGGAGCCCTCATTGGGTACCTCGGGCTTCTGGGCATAACGGATGTGAATAAAGCCTTCTCTTGGAATCTGCTCCTGACTTCGCACCTGCTCCGTGGCCAGATTATCAGTGTTCTGCTGGGAGGCCATCTTGTTACTGAAGGGACTGAAGAATTTCCCCCCAGGGCCATTCTCCAGGCACTGATTGAAGTCAGGGGGTGGTGTGCAGCTCTGGACCATGCCGGCCGAGGGACCAGGAAGCTGGCACTCACCCACGCCGGGCTGGGACTTGACAAATCGCTGCCTAATCTTTTTCCAGCCCAGGTGGTAAAGTTCAGCAAGGCTGAGGAAAAGGGACAGTCCAGCCACCGCCAGCATGAAGACGATGAAGACATTCTTTTCCGTGGGCCGGGACACATAGCAGTTGACGGGATGGGGACAGGGACTCCTGCGGCAGACATGCAGGGTGTCCAGGAAGACCCCGTAGAGGAGGTACTGGCCCACAATGAAGGCCACCTCCATGGTGGTGCGGATCAGGATGCTGCAGACGTAGGTGTTGAGTAGACTGCCCTGGAGGGCAATCCTTCCATTCACTTCTTCCCAGCAGGACAGCTCTGTCTTCTCGGCCACCGGGTACTCGTAGGAGCCAGCAGCCCGCACCTCTTTGGCCCTCTCAGCCTCCCGTAGCAGCTTCCGCTTCTCCTGCACGCGCACCATGTGCACGGCGTGGCCCAGGTACACCAGAGAAGGCGTGGAGACGAAGATGACCTGCAGCACCCAGTAGCGAATGTGGGAGATGGGGAAGGCTTGGTCATAGCAGACGTTCTCGCAACCAGGCTGCATCGTGTCACAGAGGAAATCAGCCTGCTCATCCCCCCAGGATGACTCGGCAGCCGTGCCCAGCACCAGCATGCGGAATATGAAGAGGACCGTGAGCCAGACCTTGCCGATCACCGTAGAATGCTTATGTACTTCCTCCAGGAACTCTCCCAAGAAGCTCCAGTCACCCATCTTGGCTCAGCAGAAGACAGACGCCAAGACTCCTGCCAATGGGGCAGAGAGAAAAACAGAGGGATGGTTCTGCAAATGTCTGGCAAGTCCGTCATGCCCTGTGATTTCACTGACCCAAACCAATGCGTTCCTTAAGAAAGGCAACTTAGAAATCAGATTCTCCTGAAAGGCTCTCCTTCTCCCCCATGCCCAGCAAAAATGAAAGCGAAGACTCAAAGGACTCGAGATGGCAAGATTAGAGTATGAGTCCCGCACTTTAATGGATCTAGAAATCAACTGAGATGTGTGTTAAAAGGTGTGTGGATTCTGTGCTTTTACCTCCAGAGATTCTACTCCGAGGAGGTCTGGGATGGCCCCCAAGGGATCTTGATTTGCAGCAAGCAGCCTCAGTTATTCTGATGCAGATATTCAAGGACCTCACCGGTGAAACATTGGAGTAGTGTAGCACAGGAATCTGCAAGTGTGACTCTGGACTTTTGCCTCACTGAGTCTGTTTCCTTGTCTGTAAAATGGGAATAGCTACACCGGAGGATTTGAGGGTTAAATGAGATGAGGTATGTGATATGCTGAAAATCATAACTCACATGTTCCATATGGTTGAATGGCTGTTGGGTAAAAAACAATATTTTTCTGACTTCAGCAGGTAGAACTAGGTGGTAGAGAAAAAAGAGGGTGGGGGTAGCAAATTTGGCTCCTCGGGAAGCATTTTCTAGCAATCGGAGCCTTGCAGCATGGGCCAGCTCTACTGGGAGGTGGCAAAGGTGGCTCAGATGGTAAAGAATCCCCTGGCAATGTGGGAGACCTGGATTTGGTCCCTGAGTTGGGAAGGTCCCCTGGAGGAGAGCATGGTAACCCACTCCAGTACTCTTGCCTGGAGAATCCCCATGGACAGAGGAGCCTGGAGGGGCTATAGTCCATGGGGTTGCAGAGAGTCGGACCTGACTGGGCAACTAAACACAGCAGCACAAAGAAGACATTCAGAGGTTTCTCAGGTTCCCCCAGCTGGTGAGCAGCTGGCAGTGCTGATCTACTCCTCACGGCAGTGCAACCATTCCAGCTGTGCCTCTCAGCTTGTCCTTCTGCATACAGAAGGTATCCACCCCCAGACCTGCCCACCTCACACCCAGAATAAATGCCCCAAACCTCTAAGTCTCACCTAGAACCTTCCCTCATCAGGTCCTTGCATATCTCATCAGCCTCATTTCCTGCTGGTCCCCAGCATGCCAAGTCCTGGAAGATTCCTGAATGCCCTCCTCCCAACCACCTCCTACATGTTTCCTCACCCCTAGCTGAATCCTATATACCCTTCAAAACTGAACCCAGTCATTGCTTCTCCAGCCCTCCCTGCTTCCTCAAGCTGAGTATCTTCAGTTCTGCAGTGACCCTGGGGACACTCAGTCCTCTCCTAACATCTTGTGATCCTCTTCCTATCTATGTCCTTCCAGTAGGAGCTTCTTGAGAACAAGACTTGTCTTTTCCTCTGTACCATCATCACCTGGCCCAGAGTGGGGGCTTAGTAAGTCTTAGTTGAACGAATGAAGGAGGGGGTGGCAGGCACTGATGTTTCCTACTCATGGCAAACCAATCCCCTATTCTTTGCCTGTGTCTGTTAGCAGGATAAGAAGGTCAGCTATCACTTTCTCAGCCTTCTCTGCAGTTAGTTCTGCTCAGTGAGGTGAGGTGGGGAGGGTCTAATGTGGAGGGAGTGCTCTAGAAAATGTTTTTCCATCCCCCAGTAAACAGAGAGAGCCTCCCTTGAAGTCCTCTTCACCCCCACGACTGCCTGTGGACAGGCTGTGTGAGTCAAGATGCCTGAAGCTGCCCAGAGAATCTCAGAAATGCAACCGGTGCCCCAAGGCTTCTGAATCAACTCTTGACTCTTCTATGTCCAGAATTTTCACTTGATGAGCAATAAATGTTCTTATGGCTTAAGCCTTTAATCAACCAGTCCTAATGAAAAAAAAAAAAGGAGGGAGTTGAAGATAAATATTCCCTTCTTAGAATCTTAAACCCTCAGACTCTGATGGGACTTTAGAGGTTGTCACGTTCAAACCTTAATCTTCCCATCTTTGCTGCCAGCATGCCCCTGATTCCTATCCTATCCCAGTTCCAGTTCTTATGCATATGAGGAAGGAAGGACAGGACCATATTTCATGGTCCACGTTTTGGCCTCTGAGTTGATATCTTGACAGAGACCAGCCTCCTGGCTCTGTCTTCTCCCAGCACTCCACTCCCCAACCCTGAGAGTATGCAGAGTCCCTGGGAATGAAAGGGTCCGTGAGTAAGCAGAAAGGACCTTATCTCTGCTCGCCTTCATATCAAAGACCCTTCCAAGTCTTGAGACCTTTCCTCTGGTTTGTGACCAGACATCTGCCCTTTTCCTCACATGATTAAGGGCCCCCTCCCAAAGTGGAAAATTGGGGAGCGTTTGTCCAAAAGGAAAATAGCTGATTAGATAAGAGTTTGAATGGTCTGTGATCCCCTCTGGGCACGTGCGCAGTGCTCAGCACCTTCAGGGTCATCAGCACACATGCAGAGACAGGATGTGGCGAGTGTCAGAGAGAAGAGAGGGAGAGAAGGGGAAAGAGGAGGATTAAAAAGAGGGAAAAGACAAGGGAGTGATGGAAATGGCGGGAAAGAGACTCTGTAACAGTTCAGGGAAGTCAATTTGGGGGTTAGTTAAGTGGAGTTCAAATCCTTCTGAATATCTGCTGAGCTTGGAGAAGTTACTGGATCTATGTCTCAATTTCCTCCCATGCAAAGTGGATATACTGTTATTTAGCTCATCAAGTTATTATGAGGGGATACATAAAAAGCACTTCACACAGTGCTCAGAATATAAGAACCAAATAAAAGGCAGCCATTTCTTGCAAGGAAAGTGGTGGGGAAAGACAAAAATAAGAGAAAGTGGAAGGTAGAGAGATGTGCATTATCAAGCAGAAGAGAGAAACAGAGAAGAAGGGGAGAAAGCCAGAAGAAAGAGAAAGGTTAATGAAAAAGAAACAAAATGACATAGATGTATATTCTTCCAGGGCAAGTTTTTCAAACTCTCCTCCATCCCTGAAGACTTTTCCCTTGATCTTCTGGCACTGTCATTCATTCCTTGCAAGTCCCCAAGGAAGTATAAAAATAGTTCAAGGCAAAGAATGTGATGCTTTGGTCTGGTCTGCCAGGAGGCTTGCCTGCTGACTCCCTCACTTGTGGTCCAAGGGGTCCCACCTGGAAGAAGTAAAGCACAGGTACCAGAAAGGAACACAGTCTTGATAGACTATCCGAAAGACAATCTTTGTTGTTGTTGTTTAGTCACTAAGTCATGTCCAACTCTTTTACAACCCCATGGACTGTAGTCTGTCAGGTTCCTCTGTCCACATGATTTCCCAGGCAAGAATAAGGAAATGGGTTGCCATTTCCTTCTCCAGGGGATCTTCCTGACCCAGGGATCAAACCCATGTCTCCTGCATTGGCAGGTAGGTTCTTTACCCCTGAGCCTCTGGGGAAGCCTCACTGGGAGAGAACAAGAGAAACTAACTAACGAGGAGCTATGGGCTGAGGCAGACCTGGGAGCCCTGGTGGCAGTATATAGGGTGAAAAACCTCTCATCTGTAACTTCCTGGGTGACTCAGACAAGGTCAGAGAAACTTCAAACTGCTGCTATGTACAAGCTGCTTAGCTTATAATAAGATAGTTTCCTGGCTAAAGTCAATTTCCCGACTCCTCTGGGTCTCTTTGTGCCCCCTACAACCTCAGCCAAAGAAACTTGTAGATTAGATACTCGTTGAGTTTTCCGGGTGAATAGCACACAAAATATTTTGTAGATTACTATCTGTTTCTTGGCAGGAAGTGTGTTAGGAGGGCAAAGGAAGCTGCCCATGCCATGAATAAACTCTATCAAACACAAATGGTAGTATACGCCACTGCTTTGTCTGTGATCTTCACCAGCTTCCTACTGTTCATAAAGTTCAAACTATTTAACTTGCTCTTGAGACCCTCCACGGCGTGTGTGTGCTCAGTCGTGTCCAACTCTTTGCGACCCCACGGACTATAACCCACCAGGTTCCTCTGTCCATGGGATTTCCCAGGCAAGAATATTGGAGGGAGTTGCCATTTCCTACTCCAGGGTATCTTCTCAACAGAGGGGTTGAACCTGAGTCTCGTGTCTTTTGCATCTCTTGCATTGGCAGGCGGATTCTTTACCTACTTCGCTACCTGGGAAGCCCTCCCCATCCTATCTATTTCTGCTGTTCCCCTCACATACTCAATACTTAAGCTACACAACTCCCCACACACATATTCATGACCTGCAATTTCTCATCTCTTTATCTTTTTTTCCCCTATATAACTGGTATTATTTTCTTTTTAATTTTTATCGGAGTATAGTTGCTCTACAATGTTGTGTTAGACTCTGCTATCATACAGAGTAAAGTAAATCAGAAAGAGAAAAACAAATACCATATATTAATGCATATGTGTGGAATCTAGGAAAATGGTACAGATCAATCTATTTGTAAAGCAGAAATAGAGACACAGATGTAGAGAACAAACATAAAGACATCAAGAGGGGGGACAGTGTGGGTGGGGTGAATTGGGAGATTGGGACTGACACCTATACACTATTGGTACTATAAATAAAATAGATAACTAATGGCAGTCTACTGCATGGCATAGAGAACTCTACTTAATACTCTGTGGTACCCTAAATGGGAAAATCACCTCTTTATCTTGGCTTCTCATGTTCTCTTAGCCTATGACGTCCTTCCCTTTCAGTTGTTCATTTAATAAATTTATTGAATGTTTACCAGTTATCAGGCATCATTCAGTGAGGACAACACTGAAGATACAGCAATTAAAAAGACAAGCATGGAGTCCCTGCCTTTACTGAGCTGAACTGCCTTTATTTTCCTTCATTAAGGAGAGAGAACAAACACATAATTGCAATAAAGCACAATGTGTGCTAACATTAGGGAAATACAGGGGCCTGGGGTTCAGTGGTAAAGAATCTGCCTGACAAAGCAGGAGAATTGGGTTCGATCCCTGGATCAGGAAGATCCCTTGGAGAAGGAAATGGCAACCCACGGCAGCATTCTTGCTTGGGAAATAACGTGGACAGAGGAGCCTGGTGGGCTACATTCCATGGAGTCACAAAGGGTCGGACATGACTTAGAGACTAAACAACAGCAGTGATGGAAACAAAAGACAGGAGGTTCACTCTGGTTCAGGTGGGGCCTGGGCCCTTCATAGAGCCCTGGATAGTTGAATTCTACAGCCCTTTGCAACTGATATGAGTTCTGAAGCCCCCAAGGCAAAAAGAGATGGTCCCTAGAACCTGGACAAGAACATCCCAACCCTGAACGTTCTTTATTCCAAGAATTTCCATGTCCTCTTTCAATGTGTCACATCGTGGGACAAAGCAAAACTTTTGGAGATGTCATTAGGGAACTTGTTTGGTAACAGTAACGTGGCACTTAGATAAGAGGGAAAGGGCCAAAGGAAGGTTTCTGTGCAAAGTGAGCATCATTTTATTCCTTCACTTCATGTATTATATGATTAGGAATAAAATTCAGTGTCTAGTTCCCAATCCAGCGCTCCTCCTTATGTTGGCACTGAGGCCACCCTACACAGCCAATGTTTTTAAAGAAAACCAATTTAGAGCAGCCCAAATTAACCTAAACTCATAGCCAGCACATCTTTCTCTGCCCCACAGTTCCAAGTGGAAATGGAGACATCATCTCAAATTGACCTCAGCCCTCTTTGATATCTCCTGAACTCTGAAGATGCGAAATTACCATCCAGCAGTCAGGATATACTCCCACACTGGGTTATATGCTGCCTTACTTGTTCTCCAAAGACTTCTTGTCTATCAGCTAACCTGAACTACGTGTCTACTATTGTTCTCGGTACTGAAATAATACCTCAGAGGTACCAGGCCTGGCAAAGACTAGGCAGTCAATATCTATTGAATTAATAAACAGATCAGGGGACGTCCCTGGTGGTCTGGTGGTTACAACTCCATGCTCCCAACATAATGGGCACAGGTTTTCTGCCTGGTTAGAGAACTAAGATTCCACATGCTGCACAGCCCAGCTAGCCAAACAAGCAAAAACCCAGATTAGACGTGATTTGTGCCCTCAAGGATTTAACAGCTTTCCCTGTAAGATGGGTAATAGACTTCTCAAAGTAAATACTTAGTATTTTTATTGCATTAGGTTTTCTTATTCAGTGTATAATAAATGATTTCTTAATGACCAGGGGAAGAATATTTGATCTAGTAATAAAGTTGCATTACCTCTGACCCAGCCCCCAAATGGAGTGGGGGATGTGAGACCCTTCCCTTGGTAGTCATCCTGCTCGCTGCAGTCCTTTAGTCATGAGTGCAGCATGAACTAGGCAAGCTGCAGGTGACAAGTGCCACCCAGCACACAGCAGGAACTGCACCTTCATCTCTCCTGCTCAGGAAGGTGTGTTGCAAGTGAGTAAGAAGCTACTGTGAGGAGGCCTTGAAAATTCTCTTTCTTTTGTTGATTCTAGTTCTGTCCTCTGGAACCAAACATATCAGTCCTTACAATATGCTGTTTTTTAATTAATTAATTAATTAATTTTTGGTTGTTTTGGGTCTTTGTTGCTGCACATGGGCTTTCTCTAGTTGTGGAGAATGGGGGCTGTTGTCTAGCTGGAGTGCATGGGTGTCTCATTGCGGTGGCTTCTCTTGTTGTGGTGCACAGGCTCAGCTGCTCTGCAGCATGTGGAATCCTTCCAGACCAGGTATCAGACTCATATCCCTTGCATTGGCAGGTGGATTCTTATTGACAGTACCACCAAGGAAGTCTATGGTATACTATTTGACAGCAAATTTGTGTTCCCACCTCAGGAGCTGGGGCTTGGGTTTAATTGTAAAACCATTGAGTTTTGCACACATAATGAGAATTATTTGCTCTGCTGACTCTATATCATCTCTCCAACTCAAGCCTGAGTTGAGTTGTCCTTGAAGACAAGTCGTAACGATTCATCATTGGATCCTCCCCCTGAAATCTCTCTATCCTCTCTTTACCCTTAGAGCTTAATATTATGCCCTGAAATTGATAGGCGGATTTGTGTACTTTTTAGGAACAACGGTGGATGAATGACAGCATTCATGTCACTCAAAACACCTAATGCCAGTAGAGGCAGCTCCCTGGGAGGCCATCCTAGGGTCATCTGCGCAGTGACTGTGGTGACCGGGATACCAGGGAAAGAAAAGCCATGAGCCTTCCTTCTGCCCACGAGGGAGCCCTCCACTTAACTGAACAGGACTGAGTGTGTCTAGAGCAAGAGACTTGGTCACCACGGACTATTCCTTCTCTGCCTCCTCCCCACCAATCACTGGGAAACTCATCCACGTTTGTCAAAATTAGATTTTAAGATCACTCTGCAGAGTCTGCATCTAATTCTGGACAATGACACATGTTCTGGATAATATCTACCAGACCTCTGGTTCTCAATAAAGATTGTTATTCATAGTAATAATAACAATCCCCTGGGCCCATGTTATAATTTCGCTCACCATGCAGTGGAATGAGGCAAGGGCAGGGTTGACTTGCTTCTCAATGAAGAGAATTCTGTCAGAAAAAGACCCAAAGGGTGTCACTTACAGGATGCCTTAGATGTAGACTTATGTCAGTGCAGCTCAGCTCAGAACGTGTCCATGAGCCCCAGTGCTACGCCAGATATCAAAGGTGGCTTTATAAAGTGAAGTGTCAACTATAACCGTCATCTCAGAGCTCTTGTGAAGCTTACTTATGATTGTACATTTTTCTAATTTTCCTTCACCCCCAATAGTTTCTCCCTAAAATAGACTTGTAGGGAGAATCATGGGAGAGAGTGGCCTCGATCCTCAGCCACCTCATTAATCTTTATTATCCTCACAGATTCTTAGCTTCATTTGCTAGTTTACCCAGAGTTACACAAAACGGTGAGAATAAAAAGAGAATCTAACACTTTTTGAGACCCTTCTATGTGCCAGACACTCTGCAAGTTTCTTGATATGTATTTTCTCATTTGATTCTCACAGCAACCGGAGGAAGTAGGGACTGGCCCTGTTCCCTTCTTACAGGCCTCAGTGGGGGTAGACTTGAGCAAGATCACTTGAGGATGACTTGCTGGTAAGTGATGAAATTGGCATCAAAGCCAGCTCTTGTCTTTTCTGACAGCAGTGCTCCTGCCTTAAGAACCGTACTAGATTCTAAATCGCCTAAAGTTCCTTTCTTTGAAAATCCTTACTGGTCCAAGAGTGGCCTCTTTTACATAAGACAACTGCCACAGGGATGTTTGAGAAATAACTATGAGACTAGGGAGTCGATTTGTACATGGTTGAGGGTAATCCTTACATTTAGAACTTTAATTCTTTTCCTGATTTAGGTTTGCGGTAGCTACTTCAGCCTCAGGGAAAGCAACCAGCTAGATGTACCTATGGCTATTGAGTTGGGCGGTGTGGGCAACTCTCTCAGAATGAGAAGTCCAGGGGGCCTGCGCCCCTGAATCTTAATCTCTAGAGAGGGGAGGAGGAGTTAGAGATGAGAGAGAGGGAGAAGGAGGCAGATGGAGGAGATTAAGTATCACTTTAGTTTTCCTTTTACTCCATCCAAGGGCAGATAATTAACTCCTCTTTAAATTTAATTATTTGATTCTGGCAAGGACCGAGTGGGCCATTCAGAGATCCTGCTGGCCGACAGTTGTTTCAAAGCCAAGGAGGTAGAAGGGAGCAGGCAAAGTGGAGAAAGAGCATTATGCTAGGATAAGTAATCTTCTTAAAATGTTAGAAGACATATTTACAAGGAATGGATGGGAGGGAATGGCAAATGGAGATATTCAATTACAATGAAATATTGGGAGGTCTTTATTATCCCAGAAGGGGTTGATTGATAATTATGTGGTTATTAATGAAAAATACATGTATGAAATGCTTTATTATTTCCAACATCTTGTCATCGATTCATAGTACAGTAGAGCTAAAAGGAATCTAGGAATCTAGGGATCAATCAAAATCAACCACTTATTTCTCAACCCAAGATGAAGACCAGGGTCCAGGGAAGATAAGTGGTAGTAATAACAGAAACCACTATCTGAGTGTTTTCCACATGTGAAGCATTTTACAAGTCCACTTTCTAACTCTTACATTAGCCCTGCTAGGAAAGCAGTATTATCCCACTTTACAGCTGAGAAAACTGAGACTCAGAGTTTAAAGAACTGGTACAGAGTCACACAAGTAGCAAATGCTGTGTGGGAGACTTGAACCTGGTCTACCTGACTTCAAAGCCTGCCTTTCTCTCTAAAAGGGAAAGAAAAGCAAAGAGGCCTTAGGACTGAAAAGGACTGACAGCTGGTGACAAACTCTTGACGGGAGCTCCAGTGTCTTAACTCCACAAGCAGGGTTTTTTTCCCACTTTCCCATAAGAGGCTCAGGGTTTTTCGTTTTAGCCTCTGGTTCATTGGCTGGCCATCCCTTGCATATGCTGTTCCTAGAACTGATGATCACATCGAGCCCTCAGCCCACAGTGGTCAGGATTCCCAGACTCCTCAGCATCTGCCACCATTTGGCCAGAAATCACATATAGAAAGTTATTTCCTTTTTTAGCCAGTAAATGCTCTTGGCTGCGGCACTGTCTACCGCCGGGTTCTCAGCTGGCCAAACAGCAGGCGCTGGAGTTCCATTGATGTCAGATTGCAACAAGAGCAATGAGAACAGAAATAGTTAGGTGTTAGGACTCCTGGTTCCTAGGAAGAGTAGGATTCGAGCCTGCCTCCATCACTGTCTAGTAGTGTGACCTCAGGCAAGTCACATAACCTCTCAATTTCTTCCTCATTTGTAAAGAGGGAATGTTTCCTCATGGGGGTTAAACAATGTGTGAATAAGTGGAAATATCTAGAACCGTAATAGGCACATAGTAGCCACTCAGTGATGTAGTTCCTTGTTTTCTGCCATTTCCAGTAAAAACTCCTCTCAAATATGACCCAGCGAGCCAACCTGACTCAGCATTTGACATGAGCAGGCTGGCTAGAGGGACTCAGCAAGGACCATCCCCCATGTGCTACCGGGTAGGGGTGACTGTCAGAGGTGAGGAAAACATGGGCAATGGGAAGGATATTAATTTAACTCAGTTATGTCATTCGGTTTAAAGAAGAGTGGTGGGAGGAGAGGAAGAGACGTGTAGAGATCCACTCCAATCACACCCCATTTATACTCATCATTGGTGCAGCCTGCCTCCCAACTTTCCTTTAACTCAAGATTTTGGGTCTAGAGATGGTCTCCATGAGTCCATATTATAAAATGTGTGCTTTGTGTAATTCCTTCTTTCTGAGGAGCTGCAGCACTTAGGAATCTAATCACCAATCCAAAGGCACATCCACAAGGGTAGCTTTGAAGGTGACTCAGTTTTCCGTGAAAGAGAAATAGGAGGTTGTGTATTCTGTGATCTGAGGGGAAGAGGCATCCTGACACCTAACTACACCTGAACTTTCCTAAACTTCTGAATCATGGAGATACGAGGTTGGATTCAGCTTCTAGAAGTCCTCTGTGGACAAGAGCCTCAGAAGAGAGGCTCTTTCTGGTTCCCGCTATTTCGCTGTGACTCCAGACAAGACCCTCCCTCTCCCTGAGCCTCAATTCACTCATAGGTAAAACAAAGTCGTTGAGCTGGACGATTGCTTAGGCCCTTCCAGGTCTGTTAGAACATCGGGGGAATTTGTGACTTGCCCAGTTGTGATCATCTGGCAAATCAGTGGCAAAGTCAAAAGGCAAATCCAGATTTTCTAATTCCCAACTAGACCCGGCGGTGGGGGGCGGGGGGGGGGGCGCTGGGGTGGGGCGGGAATCTGTGGTCATAAAAACCAAGCAGTACCTTCAGAATTTCAAGTCAAGGTGAGCCTTCACTGTGTAAAGACCTTTGCTTCAAACGAGACTCAATTCAAGAATGAGCACCAGGTGACCTGTATTCTCCTCTACTGTTCTGTCATTCATTGAGCAGTTGCTGCATGGTAGCCAGTTAAAATACATCATTTTATCTAATCTTCATAAAACTTTACAAGGAAAGTATGTATTCTCTTCTTTGACAGATAAAGAAACTGAGGATCAAAGACATTAAATCATTTCCCCAAGGTTTACACAGTTGAAATTCTAACCCAAATGTGATTCCTTTTGCCCTGTCCCTGAATTAGAGAAACTCTAAGATCTTTCTGTGTTATTTCAGTACCTCTGATTCTGAGGCCTGCTGACTCCCTTTCCTTATGAAGGTGAGTGGATTACTAAAGGCTGAATTTTTCTTGCCAGTTGTTTGCTAATATGTCAGAAACAATTGATTCTCACAGTGGCCTCAAGCTGTTCCTTGCCAGGAACCAGCAACTTCTGGCTATTGAAAGGGAAGTCAGCTTATTTCCTATGAGCCCCGAAGCTTTCCTGGAGAAGTGGGCATCTCTCCCCTTCAGTCAGTTCAGTCCTGGAGCCCAGACTGGGGTCAGTTCACACAGAGAATAGCTGGACTCCACGGTGGGTGAGATCTTTCCTGGGACAGATGACAGAGCCTGGGCCTTGGGTCTCCCTAGCCCTGAGGACTGTGAGTCTTCTAGTTCCTGTCTGATTGATCCACACCGACAGGTTCCCTGCTCTGTTTTGACCAGCTGGTCCCAGAGGCGGGATCAGCCAGGACTCATGAGGCCAGGCTGCCCTGTGGTAGCCCTGCTGGCTATAAGAGCCCAGAAGCCTCCACTGCATGTGCCCCCCACCAGCCGACGGAGATGAAGAGGAGCAGGTGGGCAGTGGTACCACTGCCAGGAAACAGGATTGTAGAGATACTCACATTCAAGAAGCAGGGAGGTTTGGGGGGAAATGGAAACTCAGAAAACACAGCCAAGGATGGGAGGCAGAAGAGCCCATGGTGTGAGTAAGCTGAGTATGGTGTTCTCCCAACTGCACTGGCCCTGGCTCTCTCTGTCGTTTCCAACAAATCATTTCCCTTTTCTGAGCCTTGTTTTCCTTACTTGCCAAAGGAAACCTAAGAGACCACTTCCAACTCTTAAGGCCTAGGACTTTAGGGCAGTATCTGGAGTGGGGGACAGAAGTGAGGCAGCTAACAGACAAGAACAATAACCCGGTTTCAACAACCCAGCAAGAACATCTCTGGAATTTCAGGCAGTGGCCAAGCAGGGAACACGGTTGTGTTACTGCCATGGCTGTGAACTTCATGTGTCTGGGGAGGGGATGCCCAAGGGTGCCAGTTTGGAAGCCAGGAAACTCACGTCCTGGTGTGGTTTACTGTCTGCCCAGCGGTCGCTGGGGCTGCTCCTTGGCTGCCAGCAAGGGAGGAAAAGGCTTGTAGAGACAGCAAGGGGAGCAGGCTCTGAACAGCAGTGGTGCCCTAGGGACCCTGGCTGGAGGGTGGCAGGTTCAGAGCTGTCCCTGGTGAGCAGCAAGCCAGGGGCTGGGCTGGGCTACAACTCCCAGGTCAGTGGGTGGAAGAGATGGAGGCCACTTGGGCCTGATGATGTGAAAGTCAGGCTGGGATGCTTCTAAATATGAGCTTATGTCCCCAACCGTGAGCACACCACCCCAGGCAGATGGAGGTGGCTTTGGTCTCTTCTCTGTCCAGTGTCGCTGGATCTCTCCCAGGTGGCCTGACTCCCTACCTGGTGTCCTTTCTTGCCTCAGGCCAGTCATACCCTGTGTGTCAGGGCTGTGTTCAGAAAACAGCTCGGTACCATGCTGAGGAGTCAGAACCAGGAAGTCCTCCATTATGACGCGATATTGAGAGAAGGAATGAAGGGAAAACCGAGCCAAGGTGCAGTAAGGATGTCAAATCCTTTATCAGGCTTCCCATCTGTGGTGTTTCTGAGGTGCATTTGAGGTTAGGAATCTCAGCCTTGGACAATGTTACTGCTGACGGTAATGAGAGGGGTCCTGTTACTTCAAACCTTCCATCTTATAGCTGAGGAAACTGAGGCCCAGAAGGGGAATTGCCTGGTCCAAGATCACAAGCCCCTCAGTGCAATAGAACCCAGGTCTCTTGGCCCCCCGAGCCCCAGTTCCTTCACCACATGCTTGAAAGGGAGATGGAGGGGCCCACAGAAACCTTCCTGCCCTGTGCGCAAGAGGAAAGGAGACCTCCATGGGTGCTTCTCCCAGGTTTACCCTCTGGGTCTCACCAGCCTCTTTCCTCCAATACGAGGGGCCAGATTGCTCACAATGTACAGCAAGGACATGATACTCCACAAGAAACCAGGCAGGGAATATTTTTAAACCATCCAACATGCCTTAGGAGGGAAAAAAATATCAAAACACTCTCCTAGATGCTGTGGAAACATTTCAAAAGATTCCAAGCCTAGAGGAAGCATCGTAAAACAGTGATGGTTTGAGTTTTTAAAGGGCCAATTCCAGTCTTCACAAAAGTTCCTGGAAATGGCCTGGTGTCCTGCTTAGAAGATGCCGCTGGAGCATGGCGACTCCATGAGAGGCAGACATACGGCAGAGGCCCTCCACTTGCATTTCTGCAGCTCCCTCTAAATCAAGTAAGTGATTTATCTACTGCTTCCTAAGCCATCCTCTTTAATATACCCAAAGCTGACCATCATAGGGGCTGGTGGTGAGAGAGGGAGGAGAGAAACCCACAGGTGCAGAGAAAGAGCTTTGTTGTGATCAGCCTGTAATTCAAGACTTTCTCTCTGGCTCTTACCCATCAGTTGGTAGTTTTAGCTCTTAAAATCCAAGTTTAGTCTTACCTTCTTCTCCTCCTCCTGTCTGGAATTCCCGTAGGCTCCTTGGTTTTCTGGCCGCCTGTCCTCCGCTGCCCACTATTCCTCGTTCTCCAGCCTGTCAGTCGCTCCTCTCCCACCCTCTTTTTAATCGCTATCTGTCACCCTCCCTCCGCCCACTTCTTCCTACTCTTTCTCTCTCCTCCCACTTCCCCCTCAGGATCTCTCCCTCCCCTCTCCCTTTTGTGCTCCTAGGATCTTTGCTTATTTAAAAAGTTTTCTCCCCTTGACCTGGCACCGCGTTCGCCCCAGAAGGAGACTGAGCCCTCCCCCTCCTCCACAGCCCTCCCCCGTCACTGTCGCTACAGTCCTCGAGCTAGCCCTCTCTCCTTCAGGATGGTGGTGCAGCGGTGCTAGTCTTTGCCTGCCCACCCCCTGCCGAGCTGCTTTCCTGGGGCATCAATGGGAAAACCGGCACTACCCCAGAGATCCCTCTTCCCCATCCTTTTCCTGTTGTCAGAAAAATGGACTGTGCATCCACAGAGCAGGTTTTTCGGGGACGTCTGCTATGCCCACATCAGTGAGCTGAACACAGAAAACATGCTCTCACAAATCACAAACACCATCACCCAGAATAGACACCAGGGGTCACCTGAAAGCTCCAAGGGGCAGGGAGAGGGCATCTCCACTGCCCAGGACTACTCTCTCCTGCTCTAATGGGAAGAGAGTACTTTTATGTGTCAAGTACTGGGATAGGGGTGAGATAGATATAGATATAGATATGGATAGAGACATAATATCACAAGCTAGAATCAAGATTGCCAGGAAAAATATCAGCAGCTTCAGATAGGCAGATGATACCTCTCTAAAGGCAGAAAGTGAAGAAGAACTAAAGAGCCTCTTGATGAAGATGAAAGAGGAGAGTGAAAAAAAAAATGGCTTAAAACTCAACATTCAAAAAACTAAGATCATGGCATACAGTCCCATCACTTCATGGCAGATAGATGGCAAAGCAATGGAAACAGTGACAGACTTTATTTTCTTGGGCTCCAAAATCACTGCAGATGGTGACTGCAGCCATGAAATTAAAAGACGTTTGCTCCTTGGAAGGAAAGCTGTAACAAACCCAGGCAGTGTATTAAAAGGCAGAGACATCACTTTTCTGACAAAGGTCCATCTAATCAAAACTATGGTTTTTCCAGTAGTCATATATGAAGGTGAGAGCTGGACTATAAAGAAAGCTTAGTGCTGAAGAATTGATGCTTTTGAACTGTGGTGTTGGAGAAGACTCTTGAGAGTCCTTTGAACTGCAAGGAGATCAAACCAGTCAAATATTCAGGAAATCAACCCTGAATATTCATTGGAAGGACTGATGCTGAAACTGAAGCTCCAGTACTTTGGCCACTTGATGCAAAGAGCTGACTCATTAGAGAAGACCCTGATGCTGGGGAAGATTGAGGGCAGGAGAAGGGGGCGACAGAGAGTGAAATGGTTGGATGATATCACCAACTCAATGGACATGAATCTGAGCAAACTCCGGGGGATAGTGAAAGATAGGAAAACCTGGCATGCTGCAGTCCATGCGGTCTCAAAGAGTCAGACGGGACTTAGCAACAGAACAACAGTAGGGCCAGCCTATGCCAAGTGGGAGACAAGATTGTCCCTTGTCCATAAGAGGCTGATTTCTAGTTGCAGAAAAGAGCTATTCAGATAAAGCAGTTATTATAAAGGCAGTATCTATATGTATTTATCCTCAATGCATAATGATATAATAAAGTGTTAAACTGGGTGAGGAAAACATCATTTGGACAACATGTTCATTAGGGTGATGTCTTTGATATGATGAAGGAGGCAGGGAAAGGCACATTTACTGAAGGCCTTCTAAGTACCAGGCATTCTCACCTCACAACACTGCAGGGTAGAAACTGTTATTATTTCCATTTTACAGAAAAGAAAATTCAGACTCAGAGAAGTTTAGTAACTTGCCCAAGATTATTCAGTTAATAGGTGGAGGAAAGGTTTGCCTGATGCTAAAGGCCAGGCACTTTCTCCCCATGGCTGCAGAGGAAATTCTCATGAAACTTGTTTACCTGGTCAGAGAAGCGGGGCACAGGGCCCTCCAGCTGAAAGCAAGCAGACCTACAGACGCCACAAGAAGGATGGGCTCCAGCCCTCGAAGGAGAGGTTGTCTTTGACCATGACTGTGAGTCCAGTGGGTCCAACGCCATCTGAGGTTTCCAGGAAGAGACCAAATCACGAGTCTTTTAAGGTGGCATTTTGAAAAGTTCTTCTTTTTTGCTTCTCCTGATAGGCAAGAGGGCAAATGAACAGACCTTTCAATGTCTTCTCTACTCAATGTGTCTCTGACTCCATCAGTTTCCTTCCCAAGATGCTGGGGTCCAGATGTTTAAAGAGCCACTCTCCTTAGTGCCTATAAGGGTAACACATGCAAATAAGTTCTGTCAGCATCTCCTTTCAAGAGTGATGAGTCCCTCTTGACTCATTGGAGGGTGTTAATGGGTCACTGGAGCCCTGGTTTGTGGGCTGAGGTCACACACTTTCCTGCCAGTGGAGATTCAGACACCATAGTTGTAAGCTGTCCCCTTAAAGACTTTTACTTTCCAGTGGTTAAAATGAGCAAGAATACCCTGATCCAAGAATCAGAAAGCAAAAGAAACACAGACTTCCTTGCCCCTGGTACTCTGGTCTATGAATCTACTCTCAACACATCTCAAGTTTTAGTCCCCAAGAAAAGTCACAACCAAGCCTTTTCTTGGGCTTAAGGCAGGTGAGATTTTTTTTTTAGCGGGGGGGGGGGGTTTCCAAAATTAAGAACTCTGTGGTGGGCTTGCACCTGCAGCCTCCACGGAAATGAGAAGAGGAGGAGGAGGAATCCAGGATCAGCCAAGCCTGATGCTCTCCCACTGAAGCCAGGGCATGAAGACAACAGCTGGGCGCAGTGTCACTGGGCCTCTGTGAGTTCCAGGTCCATGCATTGCATCCATAAAAATTGGGACCTTCTTCTGGGAAACCTTAGAATGACCTTTGTCCTCTATATCTGAATGGAAGTCCTTGAAAGCAAGAAGGCTGGGAATTTTATTTTGGTTAAATTATCAGCAGTGTCTAGAGTGTGCAGTGCATACCCGGAGCACACCTCTCTCTTCTAACAAATTATGCATTCTTGGTCTGTCCACACCTACCCACCTCACAAGGACTAAAAAGGCACTTGCTTCTCCTGAAAGATTTTTTCAGTCAAGTCCATGGTATCTAGGTGATCTATTGGCAAGTATCTTAAAATACAAGGTCAAGAAACTTTCTGTCAAATATGCCATTAATGCAAGTGCCTGCAGACACATCACTCAAAGGAGAGGCATTTCCTTGCATGTGAAATAGATATAGCACTCCAGGCCTGTCTTAATAATCCAGCCAATAATAATAAAAAGCAAACTCACGAGCTAAAGTTTTACATCTCCTCCCAAATTAGTGTCCTCCAGGAGTCAAGTTATTATGCAAGATTAGAGGCATTTAGAAGACTAAGACTCTTCCTTGTTTTCTGTTTTAATTTTCTTTCTCTCCCTCCCCTCTCCCCCCAATCCCCAAAGGTTAATCTCATGTTCAGATAGCTAAATATTCAAGGTAGAAAACACAGGACTCGGAGCAAATAAACTTGTGGTTAGAGTGCTTAGGTCCAGATCTTGACTCCATTCACCAGCCGTGGGGCCTCTTTTGCCATGTGGGGACCCATTTGGAACATCAGAGTTGGTATGAAGAGTAAGTTGAAGACATTTGAGATTCACTAGGCAGAAAGAAGGCTTCTCAGAGTTTCCCTTATCTGACTAGAAGCAACAGCTTCTGGGAAATGAGACTACTATAAATCCCCTCTCCAGGGAAATTTCATGGCCATGAAGAAGACAGAACGATCACTCTACTTGCATAAACAAACATTATCACAAACTTTCTTGTCTCCCATTTGTTCTCCTAAATACCTGTTTGTCTTTTCTAAGGAAACCTATTTATTCCTCCCATAGAAGTCTTTTCTAGCCACCACCCCCTGCGCCACCCCCCATGCTGTCTCTTCTCTAAATTAAATATATAAGCCTCCAACTTTAGTCATTTAGTGAGCTAACTACTTTTGTTAGCTCCCCTATGCATTTAGGGGAAAAAAATCTCTTTTTGTGCTATTAATCTCTTTTGTGAGTTTAATTCACGGGCCACTCTGCCCACCCCTACTGCCCCAGCCCAAGTACTGAACCAAAAGGACAGAGGATGCTTTTGTTCTCCCTGATAGCCACATCTGGTCCACTTTTAAAATAAGGACAATGATAGTACCTATCAAACCTATATGAATGAAGATATATTATATTTATGAAGATTGAATGAGATGTATATCATGTTTGGCTTATAGTGAGTCTTAAATAAATATTTTCTCTCATATGTAAAATACATAGAGATCTGTTCTGAAGATCAAAAGTAAATTATAAATGGGAGAATACTTTGGAAAGAGAAAAAAGATGAACAATGGAACATGGTGTTGTCATCATTATAGTAGCTATAACTACCATGGCCACTATTATTGCCTCCTTTAAGCAAGGCCACCAGATACGGCCATGTAGGTATGCACTACACACATCCAAAGTTACCATTCACTTAAAATCATCCCTTTGTACCTGGGAACACATGACACGTGCCTTCCCAGCAGACCTGTACTGGCCTCACGGCATCCTGTTTCCAGAGTCTGAGGAACATCACTGTTCTGTAGAGTCATTTATTCACTTATCATTAATTCAGTGAAGGTATACTGAGGACCTACTATGTGTGAAGACAGGCATACAAAGATACATGAGAGATAAATTCTGCCCTGATGCTCCCCATGACTGCAGAGAGCGCTGTGTACCAGTGAGCTGAATGCAATGTAATTAGTGCTAAAGTGGACATATGTAGGACAACTGGGCTTCCCTGGTGGCTCAGATGGTAAAGAATCTTCACCCAATGTGGAAAAACCTGGGTTCAATCCCTGGGTCGGGAAGATCCCCTGGAGATGGGAATGGCAACCCACTCCAATATTCTTGCCTGGAGAATCCCATGGACAGAGGAGCCTGGTGGGCTACAGTCCACGGGGTTGCAAAGAGTCAGACACAACTGAGTGAAAAACACTTTCACATTCATGTATGACAAGGGTACAAGAGATTAGAGAGTTACCAGATTTCCTGGTATAGTGGTGATAGTGGTGAGGCAGAGGGCAGAGTGGTGATCAACAGTAGCAAAAAGTGAGGTCTACTTCCCTTCAAAAATGAAAGTCCCTACCATCACCCTAATAAGAAAGTGTCAAAATGTCTCCTTAAAGGGCCCAGACTGCCAGAAAAAGCCGGTGGGGGATCACTATTCATGGCAAGAAGGGACTGGCCACTCTGTGGAGAAACTCCATCAAGCCTTTCTGTCAGGAGGAAGGTTCAGAAAGAGCTCTTTCAGCACCAATCTCAGCCCAGCCCCAGCTCTGTGGTATGTGGAGGGGGAGGAGGAGAAGGGAAAGGACTCCATCACTTAAACCCCACATCCAGTGGATTGCAAATGTGGATTCTGATCTAACGTGAAGGCTCAGTTCTCAAATGATAGACCAAAGTCTGCCTGTTCTCATCATATGGCCTCTCATCATATGGCCTCTAATCTGCACAGCCTTTTTCAAAGAGGTCATAACTCAGAGTCAGAGGACTGGAGATGGAATCTCAACCCTGTCCCTTCCTTGTGTGATCTTGGGCAAACTACTGAGCCTCAACGACCTGGTCTATAAAATGGTCATAATAACACCATCTTCACAAGTTTGTTCTTCGGACACCATACACCTTTGTTACTCCTGCAAGCTCTGGGATGGAGGTGAGATCTCAGAAGAGAGTCAGAGGCACCAAGGTGCCTTCCATCCCCAGACGGATCTTACATCCCCAGAATTGCCTGCCCACCCTTCTTTCTGGAGCTTCTGGGACTTTTCACCCAAAGGAGATCTTGCTGCTGAGCAAGGAGCATTGTGTAAGTGACCTGGTGAGCTCAGCCCTTCCAGGGCTGCAGCGCCTTCATTTGTAAAGGAGGAATTCTGAGGCTATCAGAAAGGAAGTCAAATTGTTTTCGGAAAAACAATAGCAAAGTAACTACAAGTCATTAGCTTCCTCCCTGGGGCCAGAAATCAAGCTCGTCTGGGAAGCTGAAAGGATTGGTAGAGCTGTTTACCTAAAGACCTCTGAACAGGACCCATAAATTAATTCCTGGGCATGACTTTCTAGAATGAGAGGAGATGAGTCATGGAAGTGGGAGAACGCCTGAGAGTGCAGAAAGGAAGAGATTTTTTATTTGTTCAGGGCACAGCTGAATCCCTGATGCTGGCTTGCCTTTTCTGGTCCTCTGGGTGTGGGTTTCATTTGGATACACATGTGTCAGTGGGCATCTGCCCTCTGACATGGCTCTTAGTAAGTTTCTTCCCAAAGCAGAAAACCAAAAAGAAAGCCCTGTTCCTGCCCTCCTTCTGGAGGCCTCTGGGGAGCCAATTGCTTCTCAGTCAGGATGCTCTAGAAATTCCTCCCTGGACAGAAGTGTCCTCAGTAGCAGGAATAGACCAGAGTTAGGATCCAGGATCATGACTTCTTAGAGGAGTGTCCCACAGGTATCAAGGACTCACTGGAGCTGGGAGAGAACTTAAAGAGCGACTGAACCAGATACTGAGGCCCCCGGTGGGGAAGCGGCTTGTTCAAGGTCAGCAGCAGAAGCCAGATCTCTCAAAGAATAGAGGAAACCTGGGACTTACTTCTGTAGGGGCTGAACAAGCCAATTAATTGATAATAGACCCTTTGACCTCTGCTAGGGCATTTAGCCAGAGAAGGCAATGGCACCCCGCTCCAGTACTCTTGCCTGGAAAATCCCATGGACAGAGGAGCCTGGTAGGCTGCAGTCCATGGGGTCTCAAAGAGTCGGACACGACTGAGTGACTTCACTTTCACTTTCCACTTTCATGCATTGGAGAAGGAAGTGGCAACCCACTCCAGTGTTCTTGCCTGGAGAATCCCAGGGATGGGGGAGCCTGGTGGGCTGCCGTCTATGGGGTTGCACAGAGTCGGACACAACTGAAGCGATTTAGCAGCAGCAGCAGCAGGGCATTTAGCTGAAAGTCCCTGGAGCTTAACTTATTCAAAACTAGCAAAAAGACAAGATTTCCTGATCTCCGTAGGTCCTGAAACAATTTGTCTCTGAGAGCTAGAAAATGATTCTAGATCCTGAAGGTTTTTGAAAGGAGATGCAAAACTTTTGCTCTTGAGCTGTTTTTAAACATCTTTGACCAAGTCATGTACTTGATAGTTTAGAGTTTAGCTGGAGGGTTTTAATTGAATATTACACTCATGGACCTCTAGAAGACTTATGGTGGGCTTCATGGGGCTGAGAAACTCCTATATTCATACACAAAGCTTTAGGGGAAGAGGGCTCATGTTCTTGATCTGATTCACAAAACACTCTTTCCTCAGAAAAAGGCAAAGGTCATTGCTCTAGGTCTAGAAGGTCAAGAAAGGTTATTTGCCACTAACCTCTAAAGTAATTGAAATGACTGACAAATCTAACAGAGGCCAACATGTTGTCCCTTTCCCCTGACCTAGAAGTATGTTAGCAAGCAGGACGAAATCTGTCCCATTGATGTGAGGTGAGTTTCTCTGCTCAAGGTCTGGAAAGGCCCTATGAGATTAGCTTGACCACTGCTTCCTTTTTGTAACTTTAAACTTGCACAGCTAGCCAAGACCAGCATCCAACTTTCATCACACCTCATCCAGCACTCTTTCCACTGCCTCATAAGGTTTCCAAGTGTTTATTAAGCACCTTCTGGATGGTCATGAAATTGTCCCAAATGCTAGAGGAGCTTCAGGATTATAAAGTCCAACTCTTACCTCAATGAATTTGTAAATGTGTTGGGAAAATGAATAAAAGAATTATATGTTCCTTAAGCTTCTCCCAACAATTAAGGAAAAGTACGTAAGTGTACTAGTCAGGGTTCTGCAGGGAAAGAGAACCAATAGGATATATAGAGATAGAAAGATATATAAGAAAAGATCTATTATAAGAATTGGCTCACAAAATTATGGAGGCTAAGATATGCTGCAACGTGCCATCTGCAAGCTGGACAACTAGGAAGGCCAATGGTATAGTTCAGTCTGAGTCCAGAGGCCTGAGATGCAAGGGAGCTGATGTTTTGACTCTCATACTAAGGCTGAAGTTGGGGTAGGGAGTGGGGATGGTGTACTAGTATAAGTCCCAGAAGCTGAAGGCCCAAGACACAATGTCCAAAGGCAGTAGAAGATGGATGCCCCAGCTCAAGAAGAAAGTTCAGCCTTTCTCTGCCTTTTTGTTCTATTCAGGCTTTCAGCAGACTGGATAATGCCAGCCCAGAATCAACTGTTAATCTCTTCTGGAAACATGCTCATAAACATATCCAGAAATAATGTTTTACCAGTTATCTGGGCATCCTTAGCCCAGTCAAGTTGGTGCATGAAATTAACTGTCACAGTAAAAATAAGAGAAATTCTGGGGAAGACAGAAATCACTAGCACAACTGCTCAATCCCTGGACAGCTCTAGCCAGCTTGACCCATGAGAAGTAATATTCATTCAAAAATTAGTTATTGGTGCTGATTTCTAAGATCCCTTTCAGTCTTGAAAACCCTTTGACTGTGTGCTAGACTCTAACAAATGAAGCATAAGCCAGATGATTTGTTCATAAGTTTGTAATTTTTTACAAACTAATAGGGATTGTTGAAATAATTAGTGAATTAAGGAAAAAGGGACAAAAATGACTCCAAACTGAAAATGGTTGCATCCTAAAAGTTCCAATGTGAATTGATGGTATGGAATTTGGAGCATATTTTCCCACAGAAATAATGTTGTAAAGGGTAGTTAGCTTCCCAAACGAGGCCCAGAATGTTTATTTAAGGACTAATGTTTAACTACAGAGCTGAGTATACCTAGTTAAGATGGCCTCTGGATGGGAAATAATGATGCCAAACTCTGACTGGAGACACCAGGAGTACATCTCACACTTTAGAATTTCAGACTCAAGAATCTCTACCCTATACCTACATCAAGGATTCACTCCTCCTACCTCCCTCTCTTCATAGGAAAGGGTAATAGCACTTTATTGATCACCTAACTTTCTTAGGGGCTTCCTGGTGGCTCAGACGGTAAAGCATCTGCCTGGAATGCTGGAGACCCGGGTTCAATCCCTGGGTCAGGAAGATCCCCTGGAGAAGGCAATGGCACCCCACTCCAGTACTCTTGCCTGGAAAATCCCATGGACAGAGGAGCCTGGTAGGCTACAGTCCATGGGGGTCACAAAGAGTCAGACATGACTGAGCGACTTTACTTACTTAACTTTCTTAAGGCAAGGACCGACCTCCTCCTCCTTTCATAAACCAATCCCTGAGCCCAGCTACAAACAGAAAGTTTTATTTTTTCAAATCTTTATAGTATTTTCCTAATTATGAAAAGTAATAGTGTATTGGGCTTCCCAAGTAGCTCAGTAGTAAAGAATCCACCTGCCAATGCAGGAGATGTGGGTTCGATCACTGGGTTGGAAGACCCCCTGGAGAAGGAAATGGTAAGCCACTCTGGTATTCTTGCCTGGAAAATCCCATGGACAGAGGAGCCTGGAGGGTTGCAAAAGAGTTGGACACGACTTAGCAAGTGAACAACAACAATAGTGTATTATTGTAAAAATTTAATGATACAGAAAAAGTATCAACAGGACTTAAAATCACCTGTAACCACTGTTAAAATAGTGGTATCTCTTTTTTAACCACCATATTCTTATCCTTATAAATTTTTTTTTTTACAAAATTAGAATTGTATTATGAACACTGCTTTGTAGTCTGTTTTTTTTATACTTAACAGTATGTCAGGGACATTTTCTATGTCAATAGTATATATCTTCTTCACCTTTTAATGATTATCTAGAGTGTAATGAAAGGAAATGGCACTCAAAGGTAATTTAACGTGTTTGTACCTTTCTGTCTGCGAGGATGTTAGCACTGCACTAGAATTCCCAAAGCTGAGCATCGGTGAGGGACCTTCTAGACTGATTTCAGCAGATATGTCCCCTTCAACTATTGCTAAGTCCTTGGGTTGCATGATTTCTTACTCTGTAGATTTAACAATGTCCCTTTAATGACATTATCAGGCATTTCAACTTTTTTGTTAATATAAATATCATCATGTTGAAGGTAAGTGGCGCCCTTTTAATTTCTAAAACAAGGTAATCTGGTGCTGCTGACACATTCTGCTGTCTGCCCCAAATAAATTACTCCATGTGATTCCTAGCCCTCATTTCAAAGCCTCGCAAACTCGTGGGAAAAAGCAGAATTTCTGAACAAAACAATTCAAAACAAAACAAAAATTACTAGCCTCCCCTATTCAACATCCCCTTCCCCACCACATACATAACACACAAAAGGAAGTGTCTGAGTGAGTGGTGAAATGCTGGGGGAGATAAGGGTGACCTTGACCGATTCTGAGAAAATCCTTCAAAAGTCTTGAGGGATTACTTCTGTGGGTAAACAGAAGTAGATATTTAAATCCTGAACAGCGAAAACAAACAGCTCTTGCCACTGCCATCAGGCCCGCTGCCCTCAAAACCACCAGCCCTACCCATGTTTCTGTGAGCTCCCACACAGCCTTGGGATTGAGGTATCAGCTCTGCCTGTGATGGCGAAGACATGAGAAAAGGCAAGGAAGGTGATGGGACCGTGAGAGGCTGGGGAGAAACGCACTAATCACGGACTCAGGAGACGTGAGTTCAGGTCCTAACTGACACGTAGAGAGCAGGGTGGCCTTGAGAAGTCACTCATACTCTCTGGCCCTCACTTTTCCATCTTGGTTAAAGGAAGGAATTGGGCTGAATTACATTAACCATTCCTTCCAGCTCTAAAATTCACCATCACTATGCTTCTAAGCAATTGGTTCTCTCCATACCAAGCCAAAGCTTGGAAGAAGTTGAAGTTTGTCTTGGATGCCCAACTGTTCTGCTCTTGGAGGTGTTCCCCTCCCAGCAATCTGGGAGCCCAAAATATGTTCTTAGACCTGTTTTATTCCAGATGGTGGCACTGTGTTGAGAACTCAAGTTTACTCCAGATAAGGACAATAGAAATGATCATATGCTTGGAAATGTATTCTAATTAGGAAGCTTTCAGCTGTTAGTTACAGAAAATCCAGGTACAGTCAATCTCATACACCACTGCACTTTGGTAAAGCATAGGGAACGTCAATGCTAATGGATGGCTCTATCACTGATCCACTTATTTATTCATTCATGCCATCATCCATCTGTCTAGTTTTTAAAATGCACAAAGTTTGGTACTGTGCTGAGACCTAGATATTTAAGTGACTCAAACATAGCATGTAGACTAAAACTTAGTGGTATAATAAAGCTCCAGATGCTCCTAGACTCTTCTGAGAATCAACTGGGTGATGTTACCAGAAGGGAGACCCACAGGCATGGAGAACTAGTTGGAGGAGAAATGCTGTCTTGGTTTAGATTGCTAACTCTACAAGGACATTTTGATACCCAAGGAGTCCATCTGGATTGAGGGGGCCTGGGCAAAGCATGCAGGAAGGAGCTGGCAAGGACTATAGAAGGGATCCAGTTGGAGCTCTGGTCTAGAAGAACATAGAATAGAAACCAGGAACCACGCATGTCAGCATCTATCCACCTACACACAAGGGTGCAGAGAGAGAGTCTCACTCACTTCTAGGTCTGGCTTATTGACTATGGGCCTACAAGAGGCCACATCATGATGGCTGAAGCATAGGTTGACCTGAATAGAATGGGACCTTGACAGGTAACTTCAAACAGCTACTGATAATGATACCAACTAACACTAAAAGTGCCAGGCAGTGACCTAAGTCCTTAATATACATTAGCTCATTTAATCTTCATAATGACTGTGGTGTTATATCCCCATTTTACAGAGGAGGAAAGCAAGGACAGAGACTTTGTCCAGGGTCATCCAACATTTCCGTGGTTGAGCTAGGATTTGAATCCAGGCAATCTGGTTTGAATGTCTGTTCACTCACCACAAAATAAATTACATGACAAAATAAATTACAAGCAAAATAAATGTGAGAAGGGCTGCAGTAGAACTAAGATCAGAAGACTGTAGGAACTGAAAAAGGAGCAAGTAATAAAAGTGCCAGGGAAGCTCCCCAAAGGAGGTGACGTGATGATGCCTTGAAGAGTGAGCAGAAGTTCTCCAGACAGAGGAATGGGAGCAGTCCACCCCAGGCAGCATGAGCCAAGACCTGAGGTGAGAAAGGAAACTGGCATTTTTGAAGACCAAAAAATAATTCTACAACAGCTGGACCGAAAGGTTCATGGGAGCTTGGCTTGCAAAGAAGCCAGAGTGTGGGGCCAGATTGTTAAGAGCTTTGCAAACCACATCAGTTTGTTCTGCAACAGCAGGGAGCCAAGGAAGGAGATGAGTCAGGACTATTCCAGTTTTCAGGGATCTGCAGGATGATTTCCCGGTTGCCTTATCCTGCCTTTCACACCCAGTGTAAAATCACTTCTGCCTTGGCCACCAGATAGAGCTCAGGGCTGGGTAACTTCAGTCCTACTGCCAGGCCAGGGCTGGAAGGTGAGGGATGACAGAGCCAGGCGGGACACCCCATCTGCTTTCCACCATAGAAAAATGTTTATCCTGGGAGCCCTGAATCCAAGAAAATACAAATAGGGGTCAGCACTTATTTTCCTTAAAAATCTCTGTACAGATCTCAAAGAACACAGTCCCTCAGCTGGAAGGCTCCCTTCTTAAGCGGAAGGATGAAGAGACAATGGAACATGACTTTCCCCATAACATGAATAATACCAATCCACCAGTCTATTCTTGTTCTTATTCTCTCCCGGACACACCTGCAGACTGACCGAACATAATGGGTCTGTCAGATCACAAGCTGTGTCTCTACATTCAAAGGTCTGTATGTACAAGAGCTCTCAGGCCACCTGTTTCTTGGTGTCTCTGCTGACCATTGGGAAAAAGGCTATAGGAGGTCCTGCAGCCTCAGGGGCAGAGTGATGCCATCACAGGAATAGCAATCCAACAGCAGCCACAACGCCTTCCAAACAAGGCATGTCACAAAGAAGTTGAAACTCAACTCAAATGTCAGCTCTGTCACCAAGTGGCTGTATGACGGGGAAGTCCCTTAACCTCACCAAACCTCAATGTCTCCATGGCAAAAAAAAAAAAGATGGGGGGGGGGAGGGATTTTGTGTGTGTGTGAAAAAGCTATTCTGACTCTGATAAATCCGTCACAATACTGTACCACACTAATGTGTTCCAAATTGCAAAGTGCCACACAACTGATGTTATTATCAATCAGACTCTTGCTCTCCATGCTGTGGGGAAAGCTCTTCCTCAAAGAGGAAACCATGCAGGCTTATCTGTGGCATGTCAACAACCAGAAACAGCCTAGCACAGGGCTGTGTCCATGATTCTAGAGCCAAGCAGGCAGAGCAGGCAAAATGCAAGAAGTATACCTGCTTCTGCACAAGCCAGGGTGGAGCCCAGCAGGGAAAGGAGAGTTTTCCCAACAGTTATTGTGCCCAGGGCCTTCTTGCATCATCCTCCTCCTGATCCCAGTCTCCACTCTCAGCCCAGGTGATGGAGTCTGACTCAGAGGCGCTGGGGTCCAGAAGTTGTAACACAGGTCCTTCCCGAGGATATGCGCAAATTTTAACACAAAGCCTTAAAAGATGTTTGTGCTTTACTTTTGATAAAGTAATGAGGCAGGCCAGTTAAAGATGGGCTGTTTCCAGTTTGATCAGTCTGGCCCACAAACCAGTGGCTTACAGAGGAAGCAGGGCTGAGCCTGTGGGAAAGAAGGAAATGAGGAAAGCATCATTATTTGAAAGGTTGGCATGAAGAGGAGGATTTAGCTCATTCTGGGCAGCTATAGAGGCTGGAGCTAGGACCTGAGGGGGGATTGAGGGTGAGGAAGGGGGCCAACAACTTACTCTTACTAGGCATCTAAGTGCTTCCGATACATAATCTTCACAACAATACCATGAAGTGGTGACTATTAAATATTATCAACCTCTGTTCTAAAGAAGAAACTTAGGCATAGAAGTTAAGCTGCTTGACCAAGCTACATAGCAAGTAAATAACTGAGCCAGGCTCCAAACATTCCGGTCCCAGGGTCCTAGAAAGGTTTTCTGTCCCTGGCGGCTCAGAGAGCAAAGAATCTGCCTGTAGTGCAGGAGACCCAGGCTCAGTCCCTGGGTTGGGAAGATCCCCTGGAGGAGGGCATGGCAACCCACTTCGGTATTCTTGCCTGGAGAATCCCATAGACAGAGGAGCCTGGCAGTCCATGGGGTCGCAAAGAGTCGGACATGACTGAGCACCTAACACACCTTTTTTGCTATGAGGAAGTACTTTTAGAGTTTACCAATTTAAAGAGAGAGGTGTTTTATGGAAGGATTTAAGCCAAGGCTAAAGGGCCATTTTCAAGGGATGCTGGTTCAGTAAAGTTTCTTGTCAAGAAGTATCAGAAACTAACACTTCCTACTTTTAGCCAGAGGAGGAGAAGAGAAAGGAGAAGGAGAGGAAAGAAGAAGAGGAAGAACAAAATGAGGTGGGGGGGGGGCAGATTTGTTGGCAGAGTGTTGGGAGAGGAATGCAGAATAAAAGAATCTTCTGCAGCTCCAGATTCAAGAAGGACCAGACGAGGACTGCCCTAGGATCCAGGGAGCAGGAGCTGATTAACCACTTCTTTGGAGGCACAATTATCTGAGTAAATCAGCTTTAATGCTTTCTGTCTTTTTCTCATTCTGCTCAAGATTCAAATTCCAGGGAAAGAACATTCGCTCAGCCAAGCCTTAGAAAAGATTAATGATACAAATCACTAATGTTTATGGTGTGTTTATTTTCTACCTGGCACTGTTCTAAGCACTATATTTATGCATATTTTCTTCTCACGGTAACCCTATGAGGCAGGTACTATTCTAATGAAGAAACTCTGCCACAGAGTTTGAATTAGCAGTCCAAGTTTGCACAGATGGTCTAGTGGCAGAGCAGGGTTTCAAGCTGAGGCAGTGTGGTACCCCCTTGCTATACTTCCTCAAATATCAACAGGGAAATGGCAGGGCCCCCAAAGCAGAATTTTGGTGTTGATGACAAAGAGGGATGGATGCTAAGAGATAAAATCTACAGATGCTTCCTCATGGCACAGCCCTGACAGAGGGAAAAGGGGAGAATCCTGAGGTGACTTCAGGCCCAAGAATTCCACATTCAAGTTTCCATCCTTACCCTCTGGCCATTGCAAGTAGAAGATGAAAAAGTCAAGGAGCAAAAAAAGTAAAAGAAAAAAAATCAAATAACCAAAGGAATGGATAAAATACAGATATAAGAAAATAATTTCTGAATGAGAAATTTTTCAAATAACAAAATTCTAAGAAAATAAAAGGCACGCCTATAAAGGATAACTTGAAAGGTAACAAAGATTCAAAATACTGAAGAACTTTGAGAAACTGGAATTAATTGAAGAAAAGCAGAGAGGCCAATTTCTCACAAACATTAAAGACAATGTGAAGCTCTAAGTATCACAAGAGGTTCGACCCCATTGTGGTTCAGGGTGAGAGTTTGGAGTGAGGCTACAGGAATTAAATCCTGACTCCAGGACTGTGTCACCTGGAAAAGTTGTGTCACCACCAAATTGTGTCACCTTGGAAAAGTTACATGGTCTCTCTGAGTCTCAGTGTCCTTATCTGTAAAATTCTAATAATGCCTATGTCAGAGGAATGTTGAGAGGATTAAACGATGAGTCAAGAATGTGTTAAGCACAGTGCCTGGCACAGAGCAGGTGCTTCCTAAATATTAGCTACTTGACCACTATATGTTAGTTCCCATGGGTCTAACGTGATCTTGGGATAGGGACACATGAACACCTGTGGTTGGGTACCTAGAACCAGCCCCTCCTCGGGAATCATAAGTAGAGACCCTGGAACAGCAGGAATCTGTTATCCTGCATGGGATGAAGGAGGTGCCCCCAACAGGTGGATGATCAGTGTGAGGAAAAACAGCCCGGGAGTCTGAAAGCATGCATGGTGGAACACCAGAAATGAAGCTCTGAGACAACATTCTACCTAGGATAGAACTTCAAGAACTCCTCTTTGTATAGCTCTCAGAAAACCCCTTTTGACATTTCCAAGGAGCAGGGAACAGAACTCTGGGTTGGCAGTCAAGAGCCCTGGCTTCTGACTTCTGCTAATGTCAACAAGACTCTTGGGCCCTGGTTAAACTCATTTATACTTTGAGGGTCTCAACTTCCTTGTCTGAAAAGGTGGGGATAATAGTATCCATCTCAAACCCCTGGGGTGAAGATTAAATGAAGTGATGCCTATAAAGCACTGGGAACGTGGTAGGCACTAAATAAATGTTTCCTCCCTCCCATCCATTGTTAGAATACAATAATACATCAAACAGACAGTCCATGGGAGCCAGAAGAGTATGGTAAGTGGGTGCTTTTTTGAATTCAATTCCCAGCATATCCCTGTGTTCTAGTGAATCTGGGTCTTTAGCTAGTCTCACAGTCTGGAATGGCCTTTTCACTCCACCCCCATCCTACCTTGTCTAGCAAAAGTCTTTTATCCTTCAAGGCCAAGCTCAAACATCACCACCTCAAGCATTTGTGTCTGGAAATTCCCTCAGCACGTGACTTGTTCTCCAGTTTTCCGCTTATTTCCCTGTGCTTTGTGTTGTAATTAGTTCTTGAAGGCAGAGAGAATGCCTTATTCATCTTGGTGATATTCACAGTCTAGGCTATATCACACCTTTCTTCTGTTTAACACTTTACTTTCCTGGGGATCTGGGAGCCTCCTGTTCCCTGAATTCTTATCTCCATCTGGAACAACACCTAAGGCCTTCACTTTGGTCCCCCTCAGTCCTCCCCACGAAGGGAGGAGGGGACGATCTCATTGGGAAATTTGGCAACAAAGATAGGGCACTCAAAGCTGACTTACCCATTCAGCACAGTGGTAAGTGTCCACAATACATTTAGGGGCCCACCCTAAATCTAAAATATGGTTTAATTTTTTTAAATTAAGAAAAAAGACAAATGTTTAGGTTAGGTCAAAGAAAGCATTTAAAACAGATCAATATCTTCATCTTTACGCCAATGCACATATAATGTGGAAATTTCCCAGGTGGCTCAGTGGTAAAGAATCTGCCTGCAATGCAGGATCCACAGGAGACATGGGTTCAAATCTTGGATGCCGAAGATCTGCTAGAGTAGGAAATGGCAACCCATTCCAGTATTCTTGCCTGGAGAATCCTATGGGCAGAGGATTCCTATTAACAGAGAATCCTGTCAGGCTATAGTCAATAGGGTCACAAAGAATTGACTGAACATGCATGTGTATATAATTTTTAATATTTTGTATGGGGAAAAGGGTCCCCAAAGGCCAATGTGCCTTTACCCACGAGTCATCCTACAACTCTCTGGGCATCGGTAGCTCAGCCCCTTCCTGCCTTGCTCTGGGAGAGCTGCCTTGCCTGTGGACAGGAAGCAAATATTTAGCCTGCTCCTCCTGTATCACCATTTGACAGGGGCAGAGCAGCAGCCAGCACTGGTGGGTGACTGGGAAGTAAAGCCCACTGTTACTATACACCCTAAGCTATAAGCCTTCATCTCATCAGTAAGAAAGGGCATGATGATTTCATTCCTCCTTGTCCCTCCTTGTCTCTTTCTCTCATTTTTCCTAATGTGGGCAGAGAGTGGGGATGTCATTTACTAGGCCCCTTGAAATCACTATATTGATCCTTTAAAATTCAGCAGTCTCCAACCTTTTTGGCACCAGGGACTGCTTTTGTGGAAGACAATTTTTCCATAAACCGGGGGATGGAGTGAATGATGGTTGGGGGATAATTTAAGCTCATTACATTTACTGTACATTTACTTCTATTATTATTACATCAGCTCCACCTCAGATCATCAGGCATTAGATCACGGAGGTTGGAGACCCCTGCTTTAAATGTTCTTATCAGGTAAGTGTGATCTTTACTCAACAGATGAAGATACTGAAGAACAGAGAGTTTAAAGAATTTAGTCAAAATCAAGCCTTTAACAAATGGGTTTAGAACCCAGACTTTTGGACTCCAAAGTTAAAGTTCCTTCTCCCACTGCATTCTGTAGTCAAGGATCAATAAATGAGTGTTGAAATGAATCGAAAGGGTAAGAGCATGTTTACCAGGCAGCGTAGAACTTAGTTGAGTTTTTTCAAAATTGTTGACTTGGCAATTATAAGCTTCAGATGAAACCTTGACTTTCACCATCCCCTTAATAAACACTTTATAAAGTTCTGATCCATTTTCTTGTCTTGAAGAAGCCCCATCAGATGTCATATATTTTGATACTAACCTTCTGCTATCTTTGCAAGGAACAGATTAGGGAAAGAAATCCTTTATTTGTCAGAATGCTTAGAATAAAATATAATGTTTGATTTTCATAGAGATGGGTAGAAATATGAATAATCATGCACATTTTAAATACTTAAATTTCTATTCCAATAGGCCAACACTCAAGTTTAGCCCTTTTTAGTATCTCTGGCCTGCAGACTTCCACACTGAGCCTTGGAAAGGAGCTTTGGGATGGAACTGATGAATGGCTATGCTTGTGCTATTATTACAAGAGGAATCTGTTTCCTCTCAAAGGCCCAGCAGATCACTGATCAAGTTTAGAATCTTCCAATATTTGCCAAAAGAAATGTTTTGGAGAGGAAAAAACCTCCCACTCTCCTCGCCAGATGGAATTCCAAGACTGTTGGGGAACCCAAAGTGAAGGATTTGCAGAAGGAACATCCTTGATTACCATAATGAGTTTACATGTGTTGTGCCTCACCTTTTCCTACCCACCAACTCCAACTCTTGTTAAGCCTGAATCACCCAAGAATCTGCAGCTCCCTAACAACAAAGATTCAGACAAGGTGTTGGGTAAGCCAGATTATGTTTTCTAAGCTAGACTTATGTTCACAAACTATTCTAGAATGTGGTTTCACACATACAGGTGAGCCATCTGGCCAGCCTGGGTTAGCTCTCTTTGCTGTGAGTGCTATAAACCTTGCCTCTTCTCTCATCCCTATTTCACAGATATAAGCAACTCTTTTTTTCTCTTCTTCCTAGTAGCCTGTTAACTCCATGAAGGAAAGAATCATGCCTGTCTTAGTTACAGCTCTGAGCACAGTATGTGGCTGCACCTCAGAGGGTAAGTGCATGGGTTCAGGGGAAAGATGGACCTGGCGTGAATTCCACCGAGCTACTTACTCATTGTGTAGCTTAGAGAAAGAAGCTCCTGGTACTCAGTTTTCTCATTTGTAAAATGGGGTGATAATAGTTCTTACCTCATGGAGCTATTATGAAGATTAAATTAGCCCACACATGTGAACCATTTACTTTGGCCCCTGGCATTTTATGAGTGCTTTATAAATATCCTCTACTACTATTACATTAAGTATTAAATGAGTATTTTGTGTAGAATTTTTTTTTAATGAGAGTGAGCTCAGGCAACAGGAATGCATGGGGCTAAGGGAAATTCTTCTGTCGTCAAATGGGATGTTGCCTATTCTGCTTCTGGGGGGCCCTCACCTGAGGTCACAAGGGGCAAATGAGCAGTTCCTAGGCAGTCCTGGGGCACCAGGTCCTATGACATTAGCCCTCATCACCCTCTGCACCCATACCCAGAGCAGTGAGAACTGAGACTGTTCAGTGAGACTCTTTGTTCCCCAGAGAACCAGCTTCAAAGCAAAGGAGGTAAGGTCCATGGAGGAGGAAGTGTGCCCAGGTCCCTCACCTGCCCCAGACACAATGTCTGGGAAGCTATCAGCTCAGAGCTGCTCCAATTTCCCTCACTAGCTCCCCTGATAGCTCGACTGTGGGAACCGCTGCCCAGATGCAAGCCTGGGTCAACGCAGGGGCAGGGTTGCAGTTGGAGGGCGGCTCTTTTCCAAAGAAGGACTGAGTTCTATGTGTTTGTTTGTGTGTGTTGTCAAGGGGAGGGCAGATTGAGACGGGGGACCAGGGTGAGGGTGCCCCAATATTAACATGTTGAAACACCCAGTACAAATGTAGTGAGTTGAAGAGTTTTATAAAACTAAAGAAAATTAAGAGTCTACACAAAGAAATGTGTTACCCAAGTGTCAAAGTACTTGATTGTCCTCAAAAGGCTAAATTGTCCCTGCTTTGAACATTTTCTGGCATTTCCTAGAGGTAAGCAGTCCTATGAGTTCTCTGAGAAGCCCTAGAACTCTATTGGAAACAAAAAGATCTAAAATATTGCATTTAAAAACATGTGTTAGAGGTTTCTTATCTAAAGAGATTTTGGTATTCTTTGTTTAGGTTTTACATCAGACATTTTGTTAATTTTTCCTTTTAATAATTTCATCTTTTATACCAGTATCTCTTTAGTGTCCTTTAGATACTCTTCTTTTCACCATAAAAAGAACCTTGTCTTCTTATTATGTAAATAATAGATACTCAGTGTAAAAAAAAAAAATCCACAATACATAAGTCATAAGGAAAAATGTAGAAAATAACCTGAATGCCACCACCCGCAAATAAACCCTGTTAATTGTGACTATATCTACATAATCTATATGGTTGTTCAGTCATCATGTCATGTCCTACTCTTTGCAACCCCATGGACTACAGCACAGAAAGTCTTCCCTGTCCTTCACTATCTCTCCAAGTTTGCTCAAACTCATGTCCATTGAGTCACTGATGCCATCCAACCATCTCATTCTCTGTCGCGCCCTTCTCGTCCTGCCCTCAATCTTTTCCAGCATCAGGGTCTTCTCCAACGAGTCTGCTCTTGGCATCAGGTGCCCAAAGTATTGGAGCTTCAGCTTCAGCATCAGTCCTTCCAATGAATATTCAGAGTTGATTTCCTTTAGGATTGACTGGTTTGATCTCCTTGCAGTCCAAGGGACTCTCAAGAGTCTTCTCCAACACCACAGTTCAAAAGCATCAATTCTTCCACACTCAACCTTCTTTGTGGTCCAACTCTCACATCTGTACTTAACTACTGGAAAAACCATAGCTTTAACTATATATACGGACCTGTGTCAGCAAAGTGATATCTCTGCTTTTTAATACCAACATCTTTATTTATATATAGACACATATTGACTTTTCATAAAATTTTTAAAACCATGAATACTTTCTCTTTCTTAAGTGCACTACTCTAGATGTTTCTAGTGACACAGGATCTTGGAAATAGGTTGGTATCTGATACGTATCTCAGATTTATCTAACCTACATATAACTAGATATATGTATCATAAAATGTCTATAAGTAGATAGAGATTTATATAGCTAGCTATATACAACTGTCTAAACAGAGATTAGCTTATATGACGTGTATATTTTTATTTGGCATTCTGCTATGAATTCCTCTGTTATCAACCAATCATCATGTACATATAATAAAAACTATGATACATTTTGTTCTTTTAACACATAATTTGTGATTTGTTGTGTTGAAGGGAACCTGGCATATGGGCACATAGTTACATGGCCTATGTCAGAATCTAAGATTAGAGGATTCCTTGTGATTGGGCTCTAAAGAGAATGCTTGAAATTAAAAATTCTGAATGATCACAGCTCAAAGTAACTCAGAACACAGTCAAAAAATGTCAACTCTGAAGGGAGCCTATGGGCCGTCTGTTCCAAATTACTCCCGTCAGAAATGATGAAACAGACACCCACTGAAGTGGACAGCATGTCCCACAGGGCTGAATTTATAATACAACCTGCTTTCCTGAATCATCACCTCACCTCTTTCCACCAAATTTTTCCCCCTATGATGTGTAATGTATGGCAGAGTCATTTTCCTTTTTTCCAACTCCCACTTAGCCAGAAAGGATTGGCATCTTTTTAATTTAGACATTGTCAGGGAGTGGAAATAGGGAAAGCAGGATCCCTATGAATTCAGATCCATTATGTTTAGGAAGATAAGGGCAGAGGGAACGCTAACTCTCTTAACAATAGCAAGTAACATGTAGCACTCACTGGTCGGGAGGATCCCCTGGAGAAAGAAATGGCCTCCCACTCCAGTATTCTTCCCATGGACAGAGGAGCCTGGCGGGCTACAGACCATGGGGTCGCAAAGTGTCGGGCTACAGACCATGGGGTCGCAAAGTGTCGGACTCCATTAAGCGACTGAGCACGCACACGCAGCATTATGTTTCAAAGCCCGTCCCGCTACGTCATATGTTAATTTATGTAAATGATATGCATATATCATCTGATCCTCACAGCAACGCACCGAAGTAGCCACTGTTATTCTCTCCTCTTCGCAGAGAAGGAAATCGAGGCACCCAGAAGTTAGGTGACTTCCTAGGACTGTATAACCAGTGAACTGGGGTTGTGACTCAGCTGGGTTCATGTCCATCTCCAGAGCTCAGCCTTTTGATCACCACACCGCAGAGCCTCTCACAGAGGGAGGAGCTGAGTGATGATAGGAGGAGACTCCAGTGATGATACTGAAGTCACAGAACCTGAATTAACCAAGCCCTTGCCTTTGTCACCCCACATAGCTGGCAACAATAGTGCCACACAAAGCCAGGCAATGCCAGGGCAATTCCTAGCCCTCTCTTCACCCTGCCTGCATCTGAGCCTCCTGGCCAAAGCTTCCATGACTGTTTGTTGGCCCTTTCTTGTCTCTTTGTTAGTTCTCTCTAACTTTTTATTAAGAAAGATCTCAAACATATGTGAAAGTGGTCCGAATAATAAATCCCCATGTTCCCAGCTGCTACCAACAAATGTTGGCCCCTGCGGGTTCTTTTTTAATATTATTTATATCACTTTTTACCCCCTTTGAATATGTTTTTACACGTTGTAAATAATAATATAATGTACTTAATATAATTAAATATATGTACTGAATAACACTACCATACATTGTATAATTTGTAGATTAGTAGACATAAACACATTGGAGGGCATGCACAAACATGTGACACTGCAAAAAAAAAAAAATGTGGCTATCAGTGATCTGCCGACACAAGTGACTCCTCAAAACAGAAATAGAGTGTCTGGGTTCTGGGTTCAGGTTCTGACTCCATTGTTTCGCAGCTGAGTGACCTTTTATGTCTCTTCTTCATTTTTCTCATCTGTGAAATGGGTCTAATAATTCTGCCTTCCTCTCAGCATTGCTGTGTTGATCAAATGAGATCAGGAATGTGAAAGGCTTTGCATGAGGTTCATTGAACCTCACGAAGGCATGGAGCAAATCAGACCAACCCAAGGTGGGGTATCGGTGGCACTGGCATTGAAAGCAGAAATCCAAGGTCAGGAAGTTCAGTTAGTGACTGATCACTAACTGAATCATGTTTCTCTCCAACATGAAAGGAAAAAAAAAAACCATGAACGAAGAGGCGTGAAGTAGAGAATCAATTGCCAACTGGAACAATGTGGACAGGCTTTAAGAAATGGCCCCTTCGTCCTCTCCATGGGCACTTGAGGTGGTTATAGTCACAACCGGGCCCAGAATCCCTCAGGTCAGTCTGGGCCGATGGGACGCTGAGGTCATGTAGTAAGTAAGGGCTGGAGGCCAGGCCTCATTTTATCTTCCCAGTCCCCCTTCTTTTCACAGCCTATTTGGATGTCTTCTTTGGATGACATCCCCCCAAAACTTTAGGTGAAGAATTCCCTCTCCAGCCCTGGCCCACTAGCTGGACTATCCCCAGGTCACCTAGGCAGCCAAAAGGAATTTAGAGACAGTCCTCTGTTCTCAACACCATGGGGTCTATTGTTTAAATCATATTTATAATGCTTTTCAACTATCCTCTGACACTATGCTTTATTAGACTAGTGACTCCCTCCACTGTGTCTCCAAGGACACAGCCAAGGCAGGACTGGCCACCCGCTGTAAGTGGAATCAAGATGGCACCAGGGCTGATTTCCAGGGCCAGTGGAAATGACGCAAGGACACTGTCCTCTCTTGATGGCCACACTGCCACCCAGCTCACACCCAGCCCTGTCCACTGCTGCCCAACCTGTCCCCAGGCTCCTCAGGAGGATCAGCGCTCCCCTGATCTCCATCCCTGGAGTACAAGAGTCTCCAGCAGGACCCAGCACTTGTCTGAGGTTGCTGACCTCTGTTCTAAGGGGCTCCCTGCCTCTTATGGAGGAGACAGTGAGACAAATGCAGTCTCTCTGAATAAGCACAAGTCAGAGGAACAAATAAACACAGACAGGCCAGCTGCTGCAGCACACAGGGGTGGAAAGTAAATGAACTTGTACACATTTTATAAGCCACTTGGAGAATATTTTTAAATTGAGATATTTCTGCCCCAGAGTCACCCTGGGGACTTGGCTCACTGACGTGCCTGACGCCTGAGAATGGCAACTTTCCGAAAAGACTTATGTGTTGGGGTTACAAAGGCCACATACTATGTACGTTTCCCTAGTGATCAAGGCTGACAGAAACTGAAACAGCTACAACGAGACCCGGGGGGCTGCCCAGTTGTACAGTCCTAGGGCTCTCAGTGACCCAGTCTTGCCATATTGGGGTATGAGCTTTCTCTCCAACCCCAAAGCAGGATGAACATATACCATGAATTATGAAGCTCACAGCCAGGACTATTTGATCCATGATCCCATAATTGCAGGTGTTATTCTTATCTGCGTGTGTATCCATGTGATGCATATTTGTATCTCAGCTCCTGAGAAATTATCAGGCTCAATGCAGACATGACAGATGGAAAAAACAGTCTTTTAGGACTTAAAGGATTTAGAAGCTGCTTGTGGCATGTGCCACAGTTTTGAAACGCATAATTTTAAAAGACCGTTTTCTTTATTATCACCAGAAGATGCTTAGGAATTATACTTGTGAAACAGTGCTTGTCGGCACATTTTTCAAGCTACTGCAGTGTCAAGGAGGGTTTACCAAGGTTGAAAAGACACAGTCCAGGCTCCAAGGAGTCTATGGTCTAGTGGGACATCTAGACAGATGAACTTGTCATTTTATTACAGAGAGAGAAAACATTACTTAAAAGGAACTAGTATAAAGTGTCTACGAGCACAAGAATGGGGCTTCCCCAGTGGCTCAGCAGCAAAGACTCCGCCTGTTGATGCAGGAGACACAGGAGAAGTGGGTTTGATTCCTGGGCCGGGAAGATCCCCTGGAGAAGGAAATGGCAACCCACTCCAGTATTCTTTGCCGGGAAAATTCCATGAGGAGGAGTCCTTGGGCTACAGTCCATGGAGTTGCAAAGAGTTGGACAGGAATGAGCGACTGAGCATGAGTAGAGAAGTGAGCACAGGAAGAGAGTGACTGAGTGTGCATGGAGTGAGATTTGGCCATCAAGGAAGACTCTGAAGAGGAAGCAATGATTAAGGGCAGCATGTTGGGGCAGGAGGAAGAGTGGACATCTTGTGCATTACATGCAAATGATCTGTCATCTCTAGTAGCTGGGTACCACTGGGTCACTGACTTGCCGTAGCGCTATCAGAGATGAGGCAAGAGAAAGTGGCAGAGACCAAGTGGAGAAGGAATTGGGGTCAAGGGGTCATGTGCGGTGCTGTTCCCCAAACTAAAAAATGAACACTGCACATTTCCCCTGCTAGAGCAGCTTCATCCTGTTTCCTTGTCCCCTCCATCCAATTGATTGCTACCTGATGTCTCTTCAGCATAGAAATTCTGGAATTTCCACTGCTTGGATGTCTCTCTGCAGAATTCTCTCCAGTATGTGATAGGAGCCACAGTAGAATTTTCAGCCAAGGAAGGACTTGACTTCACCAGTAAATCTATTCCCAACAAACCACTGGTGGGACCTGTTGGAAATCTGGAACTTCAAGGGCTACCACTTAGCTCCCAGGTGTCTTAATGTGAATTGGAAGAAGTGTCCCCTTCTTTGAGATGCTTTATTCCAATAGTCAGAAAAGCACTGTAATATATTGCTTTCATTAGAACACACACTTTACTGCCACCTACCAGAAAATTACAATTATGTATACAAATTGAGAATGTGTGAAATATAAATGGAACCCCCTTCAGTGTATCATTCTTATAGTATGCAACCTTCACAGCCATACATAGCAATCCTACTTCAGAGAAGGACTCCCCTATCTGCTTTGTTAAAATGAGGCTGATAGAAACAGGCAGAGATCCAGTGAGGCAGTGGTGGGGACAGAAAGGGTTCCTACCAACTGGTCCTATTAAAAAAAAATCACGGACCTCCCTGGTGATCCAGTGGTTAAGAATCTGCCTGCCAATGCAGGGGACACAGGTTCGATCCCTGGTCTGGGAAGATCCCCCATGCCACGGAGCAACCAAGCCTGTGTGCCACAACTATTGAAACCTGCTCTCTAAAGCCCATGCTCCACAACAAGAGAAGCCACAACAATACAAAGCCTGCACACCACAACAAAGAGTAGCCCCCACTCACTGCAATTAAAGAAAAAACACACATGCAGCAACAAAGACATGGCACAACCAAATACAAATAAACACAGAACATCATTAGCACAAAGACTGCCCTTTGCTCTCTCTGATGTCACCAGTCACTGACAGTGGGACTGAGGCTAGAGCCTTTTCTACCCCTTGTCCACTGACTTGGAAGTGGACAGGCTGCCCGGCCCCCACCTGGGCTGCCCACTACCTTTTAGAGACATCCTCGTCTCCTTTGGTTTTTGCTCCAATGTTACCATCTCAGGAAGGCATATTTCACCACCTTGTTTAAAACTGTAAAACTCAGCACCACCCCACCAAAGAAAACTTCTCTTGTTTAGACACCTTTAGACACACCATGCATGCATGCTAAGTTGCTCAGTCGTGTCCAGCTCTTTGTGACCCCATGGACTGTGACCCACCAGGGTCCTCTGTCCATGGGATTCTCTGGGCATGAATACTGGAGTGGGTTGCCATGCCCTCCTTCAGGGGTCTTCCTGACCCAGGAATCGAAACTGTGTCTCTTACATCTCCTGCATTTCCAGGCAGGTTCTTTACCAGTAGTGCCACCCGGGAGGCCCTAAGCTGACATATCATATATTTAAAATATTTATGTGTTTATTACCCACCTCTCCCAAGTAGAATATAAGCTCTGTGAGGGTAAGGGTTTGATTATGTCAATATACCACTGGATCTCCAGGCCTAAGAACAGTGCCTGTCATATCCTATTCTCCCTGTTTCTGGGGCCCACCCTCTTAGCTCTGTTGATTTTGGAGCTCTTGATCTTCTGACTCACGAGCGTGATTTACCCAAGACCTTGAGTGCCCTGTACCCCCATCAGAGCTTCATTCCCTGAGTAAGTTACCAGGCCCCACTAAAATGTCTTTGGAAGGATCTAGTGTGTGCATGCTCAGTCGCTCAGCCGTGTCCGACTCTTTGCGACCCTGTGGACTGTAGCCCGCCGGGCTCCTCTGTCCATGGGATTTTCCAAGCAAGAATACTAGAGTGGGTTGCCATTTCCTCTTCCAGGGGCTCTTCCCAACTCAGGGATCGGACCCACATCTCCTGCGTCTCCTGCACTGGCAGGCAGATTCTTTACCACTACACCATCTGGGAAGTCACACAAGGATCTAGAACTTTAAGTTAAAATCTTAACTTACCTTTGGGTAAGTCTATTGATGAGATTCCTTCCCATAATACTATGACTTCAGATGAGCTATTTGTTGAATAGGCATTATAATACCTTATTCTATAGATGAGGAAAGTGAAGCTCAGAAACACTGAGGAACATGCCCAAGGTCCCACAGGTAGAAAATATTAGAACAAGGATCCAAATCCAGGGTTGTGTGAGCCTGAAGGTAGAGTCAGCTGGTTGTGCACCTGTCCTCAACACTGGTGCCTCCAGCTGAATAGTTACTGTGGTTGGTTCACACCAGAAATTCACAGTCAACCTTACCCAAGCAGGCCCTCTCTTTCCACTACACACAATTCCAGAGATATATCATGATCATCAAGGCAGATGGTTTCCTATATGGGGAATTGAAATTAGGGAAACCAAAACAGAATCTGTCACTGTTTAACTTGAACTTGAGGGAAAGATTGGATGGAATAAATTTCAGCCATTTCAGCTACTCCTTTGAGGAGGTTTATTTCTCTCTTTTCAGTGAAGCGACAAAGCAGAGATGTACTGTGAGCTGTACCCTGATTCCTTAATGCTTAGCCTTTTGTTTAATATTAAGAAAATATTGGAGACAGATGGGTTCAGAGTAGGGGGCACTAGCCTTGGATAGAAGGTCGTGAATGGGCATGGTGGAGAGGCTTGACCAGCGATAGCATAAGGAACCTGAGCCAAATTCATTCATCCACTGAACAACAATGGGATACCTGCTGTGTTACAGGTTTAACCAGAGCGCACACACAGACAGATAGGCTTCATTAAGAACCAAGTCCTGCCCAGATTGAACTGCAGAATCAGGACCAAAATAGCTGTCAAATCCACAGGATTCAGATCCAGCACCAGGGGAGTAATGAAAATATTAAAAGGATTAATTTCATCCTTGCAAGGGGGTGGGAAGTGTGTATGGCTTACTGTTTGATGAATGGCAGACATAATTATATGCAGGTGCAGTCACCTCACAGCAGGACGCTGCTGGTGACATTCAGCCCCTCCTCAGTGAGGAATTGCTGGCAACCCTTAGCCTACAGTACTCAGAGGGCTGTCTCAGTTTTTATAGATCCGAATTTTTCTCCTTCCCTTTCCCTGGTTCCGCTGGCCCTTCCTTTCCCATGTTTCCCACTGTCCTTTCCTCAGCCCTACCTGGGGGACAGGTCACTTGCTTGTGTCACGGCCTCATCGCTGCCTTCAGGAAAATCTCAGCATTTTCACCAAGAGTTGGGTCTGAGCCCACCCTGAGTACGGAGAATGTAGCCTCACTATTTCGGGTGTTGATCTTTTCCAGTCCACGTGGTGTACCGTCCGCCAGCATCCCTTCATCATCTTCGAGTCCCTCAGCTGCCTGCCGTCTGCCCCCATGTACCATGTCATCCTATTTGTCACGCGGCAGTGGAGAGGGGGCTTATAAACCTCTTGCCAAAAGGGCAAGTGGAGGTGAAAATGGGTCCCGCAACTTGAACATAATTGCCAGATAATCATCATTTCCCTTTGACTGAGGCCACATGAGGTTTTGTTTCTGTTACCATTTCGTGCCCAGAACTGTGTGACCCAAATGGGCTGGCTGTGCACTGAGTTCTGTGGATAGAGATGAATAAGACCCACCAAGGACCCCACGGTTAGTTGGAGAGACACAGTGAACAGATGGGGGCAATCTCCGGTGAACAGGGCTATCACGGGGTCCAGAGATGACGCCTTGTCTGGGAGACTTGAAAACACAGTCTGAGCTGCGGATAAAGAAGAAACTTTGGAATGGAAGGGCTTTTAAGACTAACTTCCCTTAACATGACAGTTCTGCATAAGACCCAGCAGTCAGGTGCTGTCCTAGCCAGGAGAGGTTTTAGTTTCTGCACCCCCTCTCTCTAAGCTCCCTGCACTGTCAGCATTCAGAAAGAGCACACCCTCTTCCAGGGTCCCATTTTCTGACAGCTCTGACATCTGCCTTCAGTGCTTCTTAACTGACTTGATGGTGAATTCAGGAATGCAGACATGTAAATAAATGACCTTCTCAGAGTGGGAATGTCTCCATGAGATGGAGAGCCAGCTGGGCAAGCACCAGGGCAACTTGGAACACACACAACCAACACACACTCGGAAAATTGACAAAAATGACTTTGAGCCACTAAGTGGTTCTCAGACCAGGATCGAGAGCAGCAGTGACCAGGCATGGCTGATCTCTACGCAAATCTAGTGTCATAAAATGACGCAGGTCTCAACTCCAGCATTTATCTTTAGACAAAGGAGTGAAGTCAGTGAGAATAATCCTTCTGGGAAACAGAAGCTATGCTCCTAAGCTATGTTTTCTCATGGAGGAAGGTAACTGACCTATTTGAGATTTGTTTTCATATTAGTACATTGGAGCCTGATGCTCTTTCTTACCTCCTGGTATTTAATTAGAATTCCTAGACAAGTGCATTAAAGAAACATTTTACATGAAGGGTTTACAGTGAGAAACTATGTGAAGTGTTGCTTATCAGCAGTTTGTATTAATCCTGCATCCATGATATTTAGAGCTGGAAATAGAAGCAGCACTTTGGGTTCAGAGCCCAGCTCAGCCACTCCATGTGTGAGCAAGTTACTTATTAAATCTTGAGATTTGTCCTTCAGTGCCCTCATCTGTCGGGCTTCCAAGGTGGTACTAGCGATAAAGAACCTGCCTGCCAATGCAAGAGATGTAAGGGACTCAGGTTCAATACCTGGAGGAGGGCATGGTAACCCACTCCAGTATTATTGCCTGGAGAATCCCAAGGACAGAGGAACCTGGCAGACTCTAGTCCATAGGGTCCAAAAGAGTAGCACAGGACTGAAGTGACTCAGCATGTACGCCCTCCTCTGTAAGGTAACAATAACACTTATTTACTTAGCTATTATTTTAATCATTCACTCATGTATTTATTCCACAAATCTTTATTGAGCACCTAATATGTGCTATGCAACAAAAGACAGTATGCTTTTATGGTTAAAAGCATGAACCCTGGAACCAGGATTCATCCAGGTGAATCTGGGTCCAGGATTCACCATTAACTAGTTATGTGACTTTAGGTAAGTCATATAATCTCTCCATCCATAAACTGAAGATAACAATAGTACCTAACTCATAGAGTTGATATAAAATTATATTTCTTAACATATGTAAACTGCTTTTAATAAGGCCTGGAACACAGTACTATATAACTGTTAGCTATCTTTCTAGGTACTGCATTCTTGGTTGAAACATATTTTAATGGAAGGGGGGCAAAAAAATCATAAATAAGTAAACTGTTTTAACGTATTCGAAGGTGACAAGTGTTACAGGCGGGACATAAAGCTAAGAAAGCTAGACTTGGAGTGCCTGGTGTGTGTGTGTTGTGTCTGACTCTGTGACCCCATGGACTGTAGCTCCCCAGGCCCTCTGTCCTTGGGATTCTCCAGGCAAAAACACTGGAGAGAGTTGCCATTCCCTTCTCCAGGGGATCTTCCTGACCCAGGGATCAAACCCCAGGTCCTCCTCATTGTAGAGATTTTTTACCATCTGAGCCACCAGGGAAACCCAGAGTGCCTGGAGTGGGTTGCAATCTTTAACATGATGGATAGGGAAGGCTTCATTGACAAGGTGACATTTGAGCAAAGAATTGAGACTTAAAAGGAGTGACTCAAGCCTAAATCTGGGGAAAAAATATGATAGAAGAGAGATTGGCTGGTACAAGAGCCCTAAGGTGGGGATGTGCACTTAGCATGTTGGAGGAACAGTGAGTGTAGAGGAGGAAAAGCTTTCCTCTATTCTCTTATGTTCTGTACCTGGTGCCCTGCAAATTAAACTGACAAAAGACAAATTAACAGGAGTAGAGGCAAACAAATTTTATTTAAAGTTAATATTTTAATTGTGTTTACACATACACGGAGGTCTCACAGAAAGTGAAGTGAAAACCCGAAGAAGTAGTTAGGTGCAAGATCTTACATACCATTTTTTAAAAGAGCAATAAATCTGTGGAGAAGTGGAAAGACAAAGGAAAAGATCTGAGCTTCTCGGGGCAGTAAATTGTGGTAAGGTAAACACAGAGAGAAGCTAATGGAAGATAAGAGTTGTTTTGGTAACATTTATTTATGCAGATACAAGTCAAAGCTATCTACAATAAGCGTTGTCTCCTTTTTTTCTGACATGGGAGGAAGACTGGGCGACACCTTCCCAAGGGAAAATTTATACCCTGTTTTTAGGTAAACAGAGAGAGGATAGAGCTCAGCCTGGATCAACCATTTCTCAATTGTCTTCTGCTCAGAATAATCCATATTTCAAAGCAGCACATTTTGGGGTGGCATATTTTGATCTGCTTTATTAGCAAGGCTGTGTGATTGGGGCCAAGTAAGGGAGGAGGAAGTTAGAATATGAGGTGGGAAAGGTTAGATGGTGTCCCAGGCCATTGTGAGCACTTTGGCTTCTACACAGAGAGAATTAGAGCCAATGCAGAATTTTTTAAAATTAATTTTTATTGAAGTATAGCTGCTTTATAATGTTGTGTTAGTATCTACTGCACAGCAAAGTGGATCAGCTATACGGACACCTATATCCCCTCATTTCTGGATTTCCTTCCCATTTAGGTCACCGCAGAGCACTGTGCTGTACAGTAGTTCTCTTTCATTATCTATTTTATACATGTAGCAATCGTGTATACATATATGTCAGTCCCAATCTCCCAATTCCTCCCACCCCCTTTCTCCCTTGATATACGTATATTTGCTCTTTACTTCTCTGTCTCTACTTCTCACTGCAGGATTTTGAGCAGTGGAACAACATAGTCTGACTTACACTCTAAAAAGGTCTATCTGGTTACAGAGTGAATAATATACTGTAGAGGAAGAGAGTAGAAGCAGAAAGACCCGTTAGGAAGACATTGCAATGATCTAGGTAAGAGATAACAAAGGTGTAGCTGTGAGATGGTGAGGAGTGGTTGGAGGAAGGTGCAGACAGCAGCATTTACAGAAGGATTAGAAGTGTGGTGGGGGGATGATGACCCCACAGAAACATATAGTTGCCATCAACTACACTCAACTGAGATAGGGATGACTGAGGGGAGAGCAGGTTTGATCAGAGGAATGTGACTTTGAGATGTTTGTTAGAGATGTCAAGTAGATAGTTGGATATACAAGTTCAGGAAAGAGGTTTCAGAGTCATGGGAGAGAATGAGGTCACCAAGGAAATGAATATAAATAGAAAACAGGATAAAGGACCCAGTCCTGGTTACACTAATACTAATAGGTCAGAAGGAAGAGGAGGAATTCTTAAAGGAAACTGAGAAAGAAGAAAACTCAGAGAGAGTGAGTCTTGGAAAGCAAGTATAGAAAGTCAATGTAGCCTATAGAACATTTAAAGTAAGATGAGGACTATGTTATGTGGCAGCCTGGATGAGAGGGGAGTTTGGCAGAGAATGGGTACATGTGTATGTACTGAGTCCCTTTGATGTCCACCTGAAACTATCACGACATTGTTAATTGGCTATACTTCAGTACAAAATAAAAAGTTTAAAAAGACAAAATAAGATGAGGACAGAACTAACCATGGGATTTAACAACATGTTAATTAACTGACATAATGCTTGAGACTTGATCAATGGAGTTCTCAGTGATGTCAGCTATTAATATCATATTTCCCTCATCAGTGGGCTTTATTGAGCACCAACTGCATCAGCAACCCTGCTCCTGTCTGCCTGCCACTGGTGGGGGTGGGGATGGGGGTAAGAAGCTGGGTTTGCATGAGGAAAGCCAGATCTAGCCAGCATGGGAACCAAGGGACCAGGGTAAGCAGCTTGGAATCCCTTGGGGAAAGTAGGGCAAGTCTGAAACCAGACACTCAGAAGGAGGGATCTGAGTAAGTCAAGTTATGGGCTGGGTAGAGGGGGTCAGATCAAGGGCAAATTGGGTACAAGCAAGGGTGGCCGTGTGTAATCTCAGCAAATTCCTGGTTTGGCCTCTGTGGCCTTTATGACGCTGGTGGGGACAGGGTTCCTAAAGGGCTAGGTAGTTATAAAGGGCCAGAGGCTGGCAGGCAGTGCAGACCCAGTCCTCTCTAGTTCTCCCTCTCTCAAGACAAAAAAAAAAAAAAATCAAATACAGAGTCATATTATATAGCTCACTATGTGTGACCCATACGTAACTGGCCAAGTCATGAGCCTGAAAATAACAGTTACTAACCCAAAGCATGCCAGCATGGAGCACCTCTTCCCTAATACTCATTCCTAACACTGAGCACTGAAATTACAGAGGACAGATGAGCTCAGGCATGTATGTTGATAGTCAGCCTGGGTGATGGGATGTTGGAGCTGGAAGTTTCTCCTCACCCCCTGATCCTACTCACCCCCTCCCAACCTTCCCCCCAAATTTTCCCACCTCTTGTCTCTCTTCTTCCTAGGATTTTCCCTAAGGCTCTGTCATATCATTGCTAAAACAGGGAGAACTCTAGTGCCTTACTTACAGGGTGGTTGAGAGGATCAAATGATATAATGTGTGCATGCATGGTGCTTCATACAGAGACTGGTGCATAAAGTATCAGGAAATGTTTGTTGATGTTGTGGGTGCCATTCACCCCCTGTGAGAACACAGACATGCCTGGGGAAAGGGATGCTTTAACCTTGCACTCTGTGGTGAAGGAAGGTTATCAAAAAAGGTCTTGATAAGCTGTGGGGTCAGGGAAGGAACACACAGGAAGCAACAAGGGAAAGTGTGTGAGAGGTTGGGAGCTTCAAAAACAAACCAGATCTAGGGATTCTCAAATTAAGTGAAGTAAATCAGACAGAGAAAGACAAACATCAAACAATACCATTTATATGTGGAATCTAAAAAACAATACAAATGAACTTACATACAAAACAGAAATAGACCCACAGACACAGAAAACAAACTTATGGTTACCAATGGGGAAAGGTGGGAAAGAGGGATAAATTAGGAGGTTGGAATTAACATTTACACACTACTATACATAAACTGGGACTTCCCTGGTGGCTCAGACGGTAAAGCATCTGTCTACAATGCGGGAGACCCGGATTCAATCCCTGGGTCGGGAAGATCCCCTGGAGAAGGAAATGGCAGCCCACTCCAGTACTCTTGCCTGGAAAATCCCATGGACAGAGCAGCCTGGTGGGCTACAGTCCATGGGGTCACACGACTGAGCAACTCCACCACCACCATATATAAACTAGATAATCAAAAAGAACCTACCGTTCAGCACAGGGAACTCTACTTAATAATCTCTAATATCTATATGGGAAAAAAAAACAAAAAAAGAATAGATATAGGTATATGCATATCTGAATCACTTTGCTATACACCTGAAACTAATACAACATTGTAAATCAACTATACGCCAAGATAAAATTTTAAAAATTTTTAATAAAAATTCTGCTCAAAAAAAAAAAAAACCGCACCACATACACAAAAAAAGCCTGTCATAGGGCCTGCACAGCGGTGCTGCTCTGACTGAAGCAATGCTGCCCACCAGGGTGGGGGATGACACTTTTACCTTCACTGGGCACTTTAACCCACTGAGTTATATGTCCCAGGTCCTCAGGGCTCAACATCTGCTCTGTCCCTTCAGGCCATCTTCTGCCACTACCTCCACCTCACACCCCACTGCAGACTGCACTTAAAGTTTATACTTCAGCTAACCCAGCTTTTCAAGGTTCTTCAAATCCACCAAAGCCTTTTCTCATGCTGTTCTCTTTCCTGCCTCTTTACCTGGCTGGCTCCCACTCATCCTGCAAAACCCCGCTTATGTATCATCATCCCCAGAGAAGCTTCTTAATCATTGCTCCCCAGCTGAGCACTGATCCCTCCTCTGTGCAGTCATAACCCTGTTAGTTAGTTTCAGGTGTACTTATTTTATAGCACTTTTAATAACACAATCTACCTATGTGCTGGCTCCCACTAGGTTTTAAAGTCCTCCAGCAAAGTACCTTACTCACCTCTCACTCACCAGCCCCAGTACAGTGGCTGGTCCGTAGTAGGCACTCACTAAACATGGCAGTTGACACATTTACAATGTAAAGAGAAAAATTCGGAGTGCATTTGGGAATGAAGAATGGAGAAGAAACTTCCAAGAAATTTTTTATTGTATTTTTGGAAGTAATAATGGCAAGAGAGACCAAACTTTTCTTTTTGTCAACTTGGAAAGATTTCACCCAAAAAGGTGGTTTCAAATAGCCATTTGGAAGAAAGTGAGAGGCAAAGAACACTTTCAGCAGTAGAGGTGGAGGGGGTGGGGTTGGGGGAGGGAGAATCCACAGAGAGGTAAGGGGTCTACTGGTCTTGTGGGGGAAAGGTCCAGCCTTACTCAAAGGGGATTTGGGCTTGTCATGGAGACATCTTTGTCTATTAATCTTCCACTGGATCATGTATGAAAGAAAAAAAGTGGCACATGGAATGGGGAGTCAGTGAGACCCATGTTTAGAGGTTGCCTCTTGTTGGTTGTACAAGAGGGGCTTGACCTTGCTGGGCCTCATCTTCCTTGCCTACAAAATTCAGATGAGGATACCCACTGTCCAGACAGGCAAGGGCTGGTGTGGGGATTAAATGAAATAACATTTGAAAGTACTTAGCACAGAATCTAATTTTATTAGTCAGATTTTTGTTGCAATGACAACCCCTAAACCCTAAAAGTCTCAGTGATTTACAAGCACAGGCATTTCTTTCTTGAAGTTTGTGGATTGGCTCTGGCTCTGTAAAACTCCCCTGGTTTCTCACTTGTCTTCGCATTCACTGACCCGTGATTAAGTGGTAGCCACTCCCTGAGGAGAACAGACTCCCCAGGGGACAGAGCCAACCACACCAGCACACTTAAGTCTTCAGCTCTGACACATCTGCTCCTGTTCTACTTATCAAAGTAAGTCCCATGGCCAATCCTGACGCTGATGTATAGGATGTCATCTACAGAAAAGCATGAAAAATGCAGGGGCACACATATTTGTCAACAAGTAAAGCAGTCTCCCATACATGGTCTTCTGTTGGCCACTGCTCTTGAGTTAATAAATAGACTCACAGGTAACTGAGTTGCAAGTGGTCTTAGAGAAGGAAGGAGACAAAAGGGAAGGCATGGAAACCCTATGTCAACCCTATTCTGATTCCTACTCCCACCCTCAGTCCATCCCTCTTCCCATAAATTCTTTTATTATTCCAAATTCCCAGCTCAGGAAAAGACTTGGTGAAAAAAAATTGATTATTTAAAGGGGCTTGTGATAATCTCTTACTTATTAAGATCTCTTGCTTCTTCATCTCTTACTTCTCTTCCTCTAACTCCTAACCAGACAATCTGGTCACCTTGATAGTCTTGGAACCCACTAAGCATATTGTCACCTCAGGGTCTTTGCACTTACCCTTCCGTTCTTCTAGAATATTCTGCCCCAAAGTCTCCATGACCTGCTCTCTTCTTCAGGTCACTGTTCAAACGTCTTCCTGTCAGAGAGACCTGTGTTTGTCCACTCCAGCTGCCATAACAAAATACCAGGCAGGTGGGGTGGCTTAAGTCATAGCATTGTCTTTTCTCAGTGTTCCAGAGGCTGGAGTCTTAGATCAATGTGCCAGCCTGACCGGGTTCTGATGAGAGCTCTCTCCCTGACTTACAAAGCCCACTTTGTTGCTATGTCCTCATGAGAAGGAGAGGGAGAGAAAACAAGCTCTCTGGCATCTCATTTTAAAAAGGCTCTAATCCCATCAGGTCCCTGCCCTCATGACCAAAAGAAAGTGAAAATGTTAGTTGCTCAGTTGTGTCCTACTCTTTGTGATCCCGTGGACTGTAGCCCACCAGGCTCCTCTGTCCATGGGGTTTTCCAGGCAAGAATAAGGGAGTAGGTTGCCATTCCCTTCTCCAGGGGATCTTCCCTACCCAGAGATTGAACCTGGGTCTCCTGCATTGCAGGCAGATTCTTTACCATCTAAGCCACCAGGGAAGCCCAACCCTCATGACCAAATTGTATACCAAAGACCCATCTCTAAATACCATTATATCATGGATTTGGGCTCCTCCACATGAATTTGGTGGGGACACAAACGTCTGGTCCTGATCAACCTGTGTAAAATAAAACCCCTCTCCAACCACCCTCAGGGTCTTTTACTCTGATTTACTTTTCTCCAAAACACTTCTCTCAATCTGACATTTTATATATTTACTTATTTTGTTATTTATTATCTGTCTCCTCTTTTTAGAATATAAGCTATATGACAGCCAGGATTGTTCACTGCTGTATCCCCAGCCTTTAGAATAGAGAGGAATACATAACAGCTAGTCACTAAATATTTGTTGAATTAATTAATCCATTGAGCAAATATGGGCTATGGATTTTATATAAATTAATCTCATTTCCATCATCACCAGAACAGTGTTGTATTGTCAAGCCCCATTTAATAGATGAGGATACTTAAAGAGAATTAAAATAACTGGACAACTCACCCAGCTCAGGGCCACCCGCACTCCCAAAGAAGGAGAGACAGGCCCTCCAGGTTGCCATGGAGACACAGCAGGTGCCTCTTTTGCTTCCCAGGGCAGCAGCGTAGAGAGGGTCCTTGCACCCTGCGGGCCAGCAGGGTCCCACGCCCTGGTCCAGAGACAAAGCCTCCCCTTGGGAGCTGGGGAGATTGGTGCTGGGGAGAGGGTATAGGGGGAGCTGCAGTGTGACCATGACCAGCAGGAGGAGGGTGGCCCGGAGCACATCAGCAGCACCTTGTTGACTTTTAATGTTTCCTCATCACCTCTTCTTTCATGAGCAGCATCTCTGATAAAATGCCTCAGCCAGTGTAATCTCCTGAGGACCTCCCTCATCCTCCTGCCCAGCACAGCCCTTCCTCTGCTCAGCTGTGAGAGTCCTGTCCACGGGCAAAGGCCGTGAAAAGGCAGCATGTGTCCTTGACCCTCACTGAGAAGGTTCACTTCTGGGTATAGAAGGAGCCCAGGGGTCACCCTGGCTAGTGTGGCCTTTTGCAGGGCAGACACCAGACACTTCACCACCCAGAAGCATCAGTGGTGGTGAGGATTTGTGTTCATCCCTCCCTCCTTCCCGTCCTCCCTCTCCCCAGTGCCTTTCCCTTGTCAGCAGCCACCAACAAAGAACTATGGAAACAGGAGGTCATCACTCTTCAATTATCCCTTCAGTAAGTGTTTACTGCACACCACAAGGCATTGTCCTAAGTGTCCACAGAGCTCACAATACAGTAGGGCATGAAGCGTCCAGCCCCGCGGGAGAACCCCAGGCCCATTTTCAGATGTCACTCTATGGGAAGCTGCCCACTTGGCCCAGAGACTAATGAGGGGACCCAGACGCCTCTCATGCCGATTCCTTACCTTCATTGAATTTGCAGGGCCATGGGAGACTGCCAGGAGAGTGATCTCCAGGAACCAGCACCTCTCCCCAGGGGCCACCCTCTGCGGTATTGTGCTTACTACAGAGTCTGTCTATCAAAGAGGAGTACCTGGTACAGGCTGCAGCAGAGGGTCTTCCAGACCCGGAGCTGATCCCACCCACTCAGGAAGGGCAAGTTGGGGGTTCATGAACTGGGGCCTATGGGCTCTGTGGGGGACTGCCCACCTCCTCAGCTCAGGGGTGTCAGAGCACCTGCAGAGAAATTTAATTTGGGAGTAAGCCCAAGCAGGGAATTAACAGTCCAAAAGAGGAAGGTCCTTGCTCCTGAGTATAGGGACAAAACCGAAAGGCTACAGACAACAGAAGCAGAAGATATTAAGAAGAGGTGGCAAGAACACACAGAAGAACTGTACAAAAAAGATCTTCACGACCCAGATAATCACGATGGTGTGATCGCTCACCCAGAGCCAGACATCATGGAGTGTGAAGTCAAGTGGGCCTTAGGAAGCATCACTACGAACAAAGCCAGTGGAGGTGATGGAATTCCAGTTGAGCTATTTCAAATCTTGAAAGATGATGCTGTGAAAGTGCTGCACTCAATACACCAGCAAATTTGGAAAACTCAGCAGTGGCCACAGGACTGGAAAAGGTGGCAATGCCAAAGAATGCTCAAACTACTTCACAATTGCACTCATCTCACATGCTAGTAAAGTAATGCTTAAAATTCTCCAAGCCAGGCTTCAGCAATATGTGAACCATGAACTTCCAGATGTTCAAGCTGGTTTTAGAAAAGGCAGAGGAACAGAGATCAAATTGCCAACATCCACTGGATCATCGAAAAAGCAAGAGAGTTCCAGAAAAACATCTATTTCTGCTTTATTGACTATGCCAAAGCCTTCGACTGTGTGGATCACAATAAACTGTGGAAAATTCTGAAAGAATGGGAATACCAGACCACCTGACCTGCCTCTGAGAAAATCTGTATGCAGGTCAGGAAGCAACAGTCAGAACTGGACATGGAACCACAGACTGGTTCCAAATAGGAAAAGGAGTACGTCAAGGCTGTATATTGTCACCCTGCTTATTTAACTTATATGCAGAGTACATCATGAGAAACGCTGGGCTGGATGAAGCACAAGCTGGAATCAAGATTGCCAGAAAGAAATATCAATAACCTCAGATATGCAGATGACACCACCCTTTATGGCAGAAAGTGAAGAAGAACTAAAGAGCCTCTTGAGGAAAGTGAAAGAGGAGAATGAAAAAGTTGGCTTAAGCTCAACATTCAGAAAACTAAGATCATGGCATCTGGTCCCATCACTTTATGGCAAATAGATGGGGAAACAGAGGAAACAAGTGGCTGACTTTATTTTTCTGGGCTTCAAAAATCACTGCAGGATGGTGATTGCAGCCATGAAATTAAAAGACTTACCCCTTGGAAGGAAAGTTATGACCAACCTAGATAGCATATTAAAAAGCAGAGACATTACTTTGCCAACAAAGGTCCGTCTGGTCAAGGCTATGGTTTTTCCAGTGGTCATGTATGGATGTGAGAGTTGGACTGTGAAGAAAGCTGAGCGCCGAAAAATTGATGCTTTTGAACTGTGGTGTTGGAGAAGACTCTTGAGAGTCCCTTGGACTGCAAGGAGATCCAACCAGTCCATCCTAAAGGAGATCAGTCCTGGGTGTTCATTGGAAGGACTGATGTTGAAGCTGAAACTCCAATACTTTGGCCACCTGATGCGAAGAGCTGACTCATTGGAAAAGACCCTGATGCTGGGAAAGATTGAGGGCAGGAGGAGAAGGGGACGACAGAGAATGAGATGGTTGGATGGCATCACCAACTCGATGGACATGGGTTTGGGTGGACTCCAGGAGTTGGTGATGGACAGGGAGGCCTGGCGTGCTGAGGTTCATGGGGTCACAAGGAGTTGGACACGACTGAACGACTGAACTGAACTGAACTCAAAGGCAACAGAACAAACAGGGCGTGTGGTACACTGACTGCCCCAAAGGGGAAGGTGTAAGTCAGGATGTCAATGTCCTGTATAAATATGAAGCACTGTGGGGCATCCAAGGAATAAGAATGAGCTTTAATGAGCCCACAGCAGGGTAGGGCTGAAAGCCAATCAAATCTGAATAATAATTTACAACATATTGAAAAGAGTATATTGATTAAAAGTAGATCCAACAACCAAGATGTCCTTTAGTAGGTGAATGGAGAAACAAACTGCGATACCTACAGACAATGAATATGATCCAGCACTAAAAAGAAATGAACTAGTAAGTCATGGAAACACATGGAGGAAACTTAAATGCATATGACTAAGTGAAATAAGTCAATTTGAAAAGGCTGCATACCATGTGAAAGTGTCAGTCACTTGGTCGTATCTGACTCTTTGTGACCCCATGGACTGTAGCCCACCAGGCTCTTCTGTCCATGGAATTTTCCTGGCAAGAATACTGGAGTAGGTTGTCATTCCCTTCTCCAGTGGATTTTCCCAACCCAGGGATTGAACCTGGGTCTCCTGCATTGCAGGCAGATTCTTTACCATCTGAGCCACCAGGGAATATAATTACAACTATATGACATTATGGAAAAGGAAAAATTATGGAGACAGTGAAAAGATCAGTGGTTGGTGCAGGGAGACAAGATGAATAGGTGGAACACAGAATTTTTAGAGCTGTAAAAATACTCTGTATGATATCATAATGATGAATACATGTCATTCATCACGTGTATGTACATCAAGAGTGAACCCTAAAGTAAACTATGGATTTTGAGTGATTATGATGTGTCACTGTAGGTTCATCAATTATAACAAATATAGCACTCTGGAAGGAGATGTTGATATTGGGAGGGGGACAGGGAGTAAATGGGAAATCTCTGTATCTTACACTTGATTTTGCTGTAATCCTAAAGCAGTGCTAAAAAAAAATAGTCCATTGGAAAAAAAGGGAGAGATGTCATGGGTATGAAGTGTAAGAGCAAAAAGCAGCCAGAAACAGTATGTGGACAGGAGGGTATCAGACCTTCACAAAGAGGCTTGGGCAAAGCACTGAGGGATGTGGAGTTTGCATAGTGGGGAAGGAAGGGCATTCGAGATCTCGGGAGAATGGAGGCAAAGCTGGATGCTCCAAGTCACCAAAGCCTTTTCTTCAGCTGACACCAACATTACCTTAACTGGAGCAGAGGGATCCTGTAGAGGCTGGGTTCGTAGGGTGAGGCAAGATCGTGGAAAGCCAAGGAAATGAATTTGACGTCATAAGTAAAATAAAAATCTTCCATAACCCAAATGTCAGCTGCAGGCACCCTGCCACTTGAGATCCAGATAAGATTGGCTTGAATCTCCAGTCCACATCCTGTGGAAAGTTCAGTGCCCTCCCCAGGATGTCTGCACTTTCTCAGAACACTTACATTTTTGTGGTCTCTGGTTCTGGAATTAGTTCCCTTTATCAGCTCTCACCTTCCTGTGCCTATGGCCGCTCTTCTAACCCAGAAGTGAAACTCGGTCCATTTCCTTGACACACCCCACAAATCTTACAAGGCCTTTGATAACATTTTGAGGAAAATGGAGGGAAGATTTACCTTGCAGCAATGCAAACCAATTAAAATGCAACATTATAAAGTCCAGAGACTTCCCTGGTGGCCCAGTGGTTAAGACTTCATGCTTCCAATGCAGGGCACACGGGTTTGATCCCTGGTTGGGAAACTAAGATCCCACACACCACAGAGTGTGGCCAATATATATATATATATGATATATATGTGTGATATAACATAAATGTGATTTATTTTTATCATATATATAATAAAAATATATCACATATATATGTGATAAAAATATAAATATATATATATGTTGATATACATATGTGATAAAAAATTTTTTAAAAGTCCATGTTCTTAGAAAGTGCCCCTGCAACTTTCCAGCAACTCTGGTTTTCTTCCTTCTAAATTGCTGAAGCCCTCCCCTGGAGAAGGAAATGGCAACCCACTCCAGTACTCTTGTCTTGCTCCATGGACAGAGGAGCCTGGTAGACTACTTTCCATGGGATCACAAAGAGTTGGACACGACTGAGTGACTTCACTTCACTTTTCCTGGGTCTTCCTTCTGTTCTGTTACCCCTCCCATATTTCTTAAGCCAAGTAGTTTAGCAATCTCTTTGGTTTTTTGTTTCCTGCCAACCTCAGGATCTTGCCTCCCTCCCCAAATCTATCAAGGGATTTTCTTAAATAAAGACAGTTGCCTCCCTAACAAGAATTCTAATACCAGCTATTAAGATTGCTTTAATTCTGCTTCATAAGAAATGTTTTAGAAGAAGAATGTCTGGTATAAATGACAGGCTAGAGGGTGGAGAAACTGAATGCAGAGGATAAATATGAGAAATAAGAAAAGGAGAGTGTGAAGATGACTTTAAGGTTAAAAACCATGTCAAAGGAAGAGAAACAGGTTAAAGAAGTCCAACCAAGTCTTTGTACTTACAGGTGTTTCTGAGTTGGTTCTGAGAGATTCAGAACTGAGGCTAGCAGGAAGAGTTTGGAGAAAGGGGCCATGTTAAAAGACACATAGATGTTCAGCCTCCAGCCAAAAAGCGACATGAGACACCTGAACTCTAGACTGAATGCTGTGCCTAACTTGCAGTATGACCTTGATTAATCACTTTCTGCTCTGGGTCTCAGTTTCCTTATTCTTACAGTAAGAAAATCAGACTGGAAACTCTTTCCCATAAATTCCATAATTAGACCTTAACTTATGTTTGCTGTTTTCTTGTTTTCAATTTTTTTGGCAAGTGTTTGATTTATTTCTTGTTATTTTTTAAGATGACTTCTATTTTTTTTTTTTTTCTGGCTGTGCCACACAGTGTGCAAGAGCTTAGTTCCCGGACCAGGGATCGAACCCACTTCTCCTGCACTGAAACCACTGGAAGTCCCACAGGTGTTTTTAATAGAAGTCAAGTGATAAGCAGCCAATCCCAGGTGGCACTAGTGGTAAAGAACCCACCTGCCAGTGCAGGAGAACGGAGACGCAAGTCTGATCCCTAGGTCAGGAAGATCTCCTGGAGCAGGGCACAGCAATCCACTCCAGTATTCTTGCCTGGAGAATCCCGTGGGCAGAGGAGCCTGGTGGGCTATGGTCCATAGGGTCACAAAGAGTCCGACATGACTGAAGCGACTACCCACACATGCTAGTCATAGGCAAAAGTTGTGAATAGTTGTGAAGGGAAGATAAGAAAACTTCTGAAAGCAGGTGTGATGAAGAGGTTAGAGCAGTTGACTGGCATGTTAGCTCAAAGGTACAGGTATTCTCATGGAGCCATATTTTACTAGAAGAAAATGGCAAAAACACACACTAAATGTTCTGGACTCAGTTCTCAACACCTGGAGAAAATCTGGTAGGTTGGCCCACACTGTCATAAACAGGCCTCTCTGTTATTCTAGTGTCATTGCCCTCAACGTTCAATGTACTGCCTAGAGCACATTCCTTTTTTTAGAAGGAAAAAAGCCACTCACAGAATTGATGTTCTTGATTCTCAAAGTATGTGCAGTTAGTCCCAAAGATGCTCAAAAAATAGAGAAACACTTAATCAAACGTGCTACCATTGGAATGGAAGCACCAATGGAAGAACAAGCTACCATTTAATTCTTCTCAGCCAGACAAAATGTGGAAAAGTTCTTTAGCATATGTAAAATTGCATGCAGTGTGTATTTAAAACACATTCACCCAGGTGAAGCACATGTTTCTGGTTGCCCACCTGTCTTGGCCAGTTTGGGCTTCTACAACAAAATACCATAAACTGGGTGGCTTAACAATAACTGAAATTTCGGTCCAGTTCTGGTGAGAGCTTTCTTCCAGGTTGTAGAGAGCTGACTTGTCTTTGGATTCTCATGTGGCAAAAAGAGGGCTCGCTTTCTGGCCTCCTCTGAGAAGGGCACTAATCCCATCCATGAGGGCTCCACCTTCACAGGCTAATTACCTCCCAAATACCTCACCTCTTATGTTGGGATTAGGGCTGTTTCAACACATGAACTAGGAGGGGGACATCTTCAATCCATTGCACCATCCAACAATCATTCATTCCCTTTCCTCCTTCCTGTCAGAATCCTTTTCCTCACAGCGATTGGCTTCATTCTCTCACTGATCATATAAACCCATTTTTCTTGCCAATGACCATTGTGGCCAGGGAGACGTAGGAAGTCTTCTGGGATCCAGTTTGGCTACATAATTTGTGAGGCCCAGTGTAAAATGAAAATGCAGGACCCCTTGTTCAAAAATCAAGAAAAAATTGCCATTAAAGGTCCTAGAATATTAAGTGTTTCCCTTTCTTCTGTGATAGTTCTCTAATCTTGTCATGTATTTCTTTATTTGCTGTTTACTTTCATCCTAAGTAAAAAAAAAAATTAAAATTCTAAATTATTAGCATAAGTATTATTATTATCATGCATTTACTTTTATATTGTGTAACAGCAATTTTAAATACAAATATAAGAATGTATAACTTGTATTCAGAACCACTGAAATCACACAATTTGTATTCTATAGCTCATAGACATACTTTGCTATTACCAGAACAGTGAAAGTTCTGTACAAAACTCAACTGTTTTATTTTACTTCTTAGAAGTGAAAAAATATCTTACTTTACCTGCTCCTAAGTAAACATGGGCCTGGGGTTCTGACCTGCACTGGCCTTCTAGAACTTGAACTGGGTGGGAAAAAAAAGTAAAAGTAAAAAAATATATATTTTACTTCTTATTTTACTTTTCATTCTACGAACACTCCATTGAAGCAGCTTCCATAACAGGCTCACGTCGTACAAGGTTTGAGTCTTGCTGAGCTCCTGGGCATTCTGTGCCACCTGCAAATAGAGCACAGCAGCAAAGGGCAGAGACACATAACTCTTCTGCTCACATACGTGTTCCATTGTCTCATCAAACTTCACTTACAAAATGCAAGTTCAGAGACAAAATCACTGGGAATTTCAAGACAGTGAGAGTCTTAAGCAAGCATTAAACCAAGTACAAGACCTTTCTGAGAACAGAGTCCCATGTGACTGCACATGTCTCATGCCCATGAAGCCAACCCAGGCTGAAAGATTCCTTGAAAAGTGTTCATCTCTCATTTAAGAAGTCTTTCCCTTGTTGGATATCACTGTGGCTGCTTTTGGAAGATTTGGCAGCCATCTTCCAAGCATGAGGGGAACAAACCTGTGGGAAAAGGTGATGCAAGAGAAGAAAGATAGAAAGAATGTCTCTGAAGAGATTATTGAACCTCTGAACTAACCAGTTCCTAGAGTCACTTTGAGTTGAATTTTTCTCTTATTTGCAGCTGAGAGCATCCTATCTTGGCCCTAACCCAGAAGTCTACACTTTTAACTAGCTCCCTAGGTGATTCTAATGCAGGTGGTCTAGGAATCATATTTTGAGAAACTTGTCTCTAAAATGATCATAAACTGTTTGGAGAAAAACACATTTCATGAGCTGGATGACCTTGATTGATTCAGGTGAATGCCTCAGATGCATAGTTCTTTTTTGTTTTGATCATCAATCCTGTCTTTGAACAAAGATCAACACATTCCCTACACTTAACACATATATATCCCTCACTCTATCCCTCCAGAGTGACGTGGGAGGGTTTCCTGATTTCCACAATACCTCCTGGAGAAACTACATGGTTTTTAAAAATTATTTTAGAACCTTAGGACTCTCCAGGGGCTCATCCAATCACTCAGTCCCCATTGGTTGATCTAAATAACCTCAAAGAACAGTGGCTGCTGCTGCCACGTTTGTAAAGCGGGGTTACACTGCCTAACTTCCCCTCCTGTGTAAACACGGGCCTAGGGTTCTGACCTGCACTGGCCTCCTAAAACTTGAACTGGCTAAAAGAACAGAGGCAATTGTAGCAAGATTACTGAGTAACTGGGAAAAAGAAATCAGTTTTGGGGATGGGGGTATAGAAGATGGCCTGAGATCCAGACGTAGTCCAATTCAAGTGTCTAGTCCACAGTGGTCCAGAAAGAAATATGAAGCAAAGGGGCTGAAACTCAAATCTATAGGACAGAGAGAGAGTAAATGGGAGGTGGAGACAGATATTGACAGGGACTTTCCAAAAGTTACTTTATTAACATAAACTCAGGGGTCCTTGAAAGAGGCTTGTCATTAATAACAAATGACCCCTTTATCACTTTTATCTCAGAAATCCCAAGGGTTTTAGGAGCTCTGTGCCAGAAACAGGGAAGACTAAATATACATTCCTTACTATGAACCACAATGTCACACCATATAAATGGAAGAATTGTTGATGGCATCAAGCTGATTTGTTGCAGAGAAAGGGACAGTATAAACTTCTTAGTAAGAACATTTGAGTCCCAATGAATTGGTACCACCAAGTATAGGCTCAAATCTTCTATATAGTATATTAGAGTTGGCGATCCTGGTACTTCACTGGTGGTCCTTCCACTGCAGGGGGCATGGGTTCAATCCCTGATCGGGGAACTAAGATCCCACCTGCTGGCCAAAAAGTATTTTTTAAAAAGAGAGAGAAATGGCAATCTTGCTACAAGGGAGCAGAGGGAAAAAACAGAAGATTATTTTTGAGTTTCATGTTTCAAAGCTAATGGCCCTCAGTAATGCACTAGCTTAGACTGAGGAGACGTATCACTCTCTCCTAAGGGAATTATAATCTCCTTGATAGCTCAGTTGGAAAAGAATCTGCCTGCAATGCAGAAGACCCCGGTTTGACTCCTGGGTCAGGAAGATCCCCTGGAGAAGGAAACGGCTATCCACTCCAGCATTCTTGGGCTTCCCTGGTGCCTCAGCTGGTAAAGAATCCACCTACAATGTGGGAGACCTGGGTTTGATCCCTGGGTTGAGAAGATCCTTCAGAGAAGGGAACAGCTACTCATTCCAGTATTCTGGCCTGGAGAATCCCATGGACTGCATTGTCCATGGGTTCGCAAAGAGCTGGACATGACTGAGCGACTTTCATGCTTTGAAGGTAATGACGGCATTTCACTCCTTTGTATCACCATTTGACATGAATTTACATCCTCAATTGAATTGTCTTGAGCTGAGCTATGCCACTTCTCAAATGAGTCATTCTGATTTAGAAAGCAGTCGATGAAACCAGGGCCATACCTCTGTAGAGGCAAGGCCAACAGGCACCTTCATAAATTTGGTATGGGGAAATGAGGAAACCAATTTCATCCTACTCAAATGCCTTGAGTTAAGCCGTTATCCTTTGGCATTAAAAATAAGAGACTATTGTCCAACCTCCTATTCCCTTGGCATCCTCCTCTCAAGAAGTCTGTCTTGAAATTCTTGCTTTCAGAAGGCTTACAGTCCCACCACAGAGGCTTGTTTCTTTGAATTAAGCATTACCCTCTCTGGGCCAAAGTTTTAAAATGTAAATACCTCTGGGAGGAGTAACACATTACATCCCTATTACTTGTGTATAAATGAATTTAACCCAGGCTTTCTTCTCAATAGAAAGGACTGGGCTCCTTTGGGGGCTGAAAATCATGAAAGAAGAGGAAAGAAACGATGCCCAGAGAAGAATGGAATGGGAATGGGGCAGGGAAGAATGGCTTTCAAGTACAAGTTGGCCTCCGTCCCAAGCTTACTGAGGTCTAGGCCTGAATGAGACCAGTAATAACAATAGCAGTAGCTTTTATTGCTCCTTTTGTGAGACTCATTTCTTCTTGGTAAAACTCCTTTACTTTAGCCTATTATCCCCTTGTAATTAAAACAATATATTGTATCCTCCACTTGGGATGCCTTTGAAACTGTGTGGAGAGTACACAGTGGTACTCGGAAAGCTTTTATTTGGCTTCTCTTGAGTCAAAGCAGAAGCTTCCAGGACAGATTTATCACACTAAGTCCAGAGAGTTATCTCAGACAACTCACACGCAAGATATCGGAGCCCTGGGGCAGATTCAAAGCTCCCCTTCTGGTGTGAAGAAGGTGCAAATAGAAGATCATCTCCGAGGCTGTCATCAAGCCAAATGACATATCACCTGTAGATTTACTGGAGGAAGGGTGGGGGCTGTTACATGAGCAGAGAGGAGAAGGAGGTCTTATTGCTGCTAAGCAAACTAAACTTCCCCTTGCTTTTTTATTTCTTCTGCTGAGAAAATGTAGCTTCTTAATAGGTACAGCTTGGAAAAAGAAAATTTGAACTAAAAGACCACTGTTTGGTCTTTTCAAGGGGCCCTAATGGTGGACTGCAATGTCTTTATCTATAAATGGAGTTAGTAATGCCTACCTCAGAGGGTGATTAGGAAGATTAGATGAGGCAGGGTGTGAAACACTTGGCCACAGCCACGAACAAGGGAGATGACCATGGATATTAGCTCACTTTCCAATTTCTCTCAACAGACAGTACCCCAGAACTCACTTTGGGGAACTACTCTGCCCAAACTCCTAGATTTCATTCCTGGCTTCTGGTCTGCCTTAAACTCCATTTCTGACAAGGAGCTGCCCTTTATGGGTGGGGAGGAGTTAGATGTATTTCCTCACTGTTCCTTTAACCATATTTTCCAAAACCAAAGATTTTGAATGCAGGGCCTCACCATATGGATGACTGGGGTTTTTTTTCCTACTTCAGATATTGTTAACTGATTTATGTGAAAAGTCTCTCAAAAGTCAAATAATTAAGCTACATTCCATTATATATGTAAAGAGCTATCTTTTTGAAGAATGAAATTACAGGCAAAGAAAACAAATTCAATAAAAAAAAAAAATCCTTGATTATTTGACATCAGGGACAGCACAGTCATCACAGACACACTCTCTCATTCACTGTTGATCAGCAAGGATGTTTGGAGGTGGTTGCCAACAATGCTCTCTCCCTGTCGTCCGCTGTAAGTTGACCTTTCTTTGCCAGCAGCCTGTGACATTTTGGTTTCTGGCTGTGTGCTGCTGTTTCTTCAGACCCATGGATCTTGTGACACATACTGTGAGTGTGACTGAGCTGTGATGCCTGGAAAGAGGTCAGTGTTCAAGTGATGAGAAGTAAGGAACATAAACAGATGTATGGTTGAGAAATAAGTCAAATTGCTGTATTATTATGTTGCCTTGGGTGGTTTAATGCTAAGGCTTATTTGTGTCTTACTTCTTACAACTTTCAGTCAGGGTAAAAAGACTGGTTACCCCTATTCTCATCTCCTCCACCCTCCCTACCATTTCAGAGAAAAACTGTTCAAGGGCAAGGACTGTGTTAGCCAATAAACAACTCAACTTGAAGATTGAATGAAAGTCCTAATGAATTACTCAACTAACGAATTTGATGTCAAAGTCCAGGCTGGGTGACCTGTAGTTTTTCTTTTCGGCTGGCACCATCCTTCATGGAGCTAATCCCCAAATCCACAGAGAATTCTCTATAGTTGCTTTCTCATCCTCAGAAGGAATGGCCCCATCTTGACTAGACTGAGAAACACAGTGATGTCCCTCTCAGCTGGCTCAGTTCTCAAAAATTCTCCCCAATTGCTGGACAAGTCTTAACTGTAGTCAGGACCATCTCTTCAAAAAGATTATAAATTTAGCCAAATGTGTCTCAAATTCTTTCTTCCTCTATATGTTCTCACTATACTGGCTGCCTCCTCTCCTACTTTCATCATGGTTCAAGATCTTACTTCTCTGGATCAGAATGTATTCTTAGGGAGGTAAATTCTGCTGGATAAATGAACATCAGTTAGCATCACTTAACTGAAGGGGTAGGTCAGCTTCTGCCTCTGCCTACTCTCCTCTAGTCTTAACCCTGTCCCATTTCTCTCACCCAACCCAAGGCTGTTAGTGTGATGATCACAAGCACAAGCTTTGGAGTCTAGCTGTGTGACCTTGAACAAGTCACATAGCCTTTTAGTAAAATGGGTCAGATAAACACCTACCTCTTGGGGTATTGTGACAGTGAGTGAGATAATGTACAAAGGGTTTAGTATTGGGCATGAAACATGGTAACTGACCAATCAATGGTGGCTGTTATCACTCTTGATCTAAACAATCTTCGCTTCTTGCTCTCACCTTCCTAGTTCTTGACTCCCACCTCAATCTTAGAGTCAGTTTTGATCACTATCTCCCTGAATCTGTAGCACTTTAAGGTCAAGATCTTAATATGTCTATCTGTGGCACCCTATTTAGCTCCCTACATCTAATAAAAAGTGCATGCTCAATAAATGCTGGGCAGTGGAATGGGACTAATACTCTGACTTAGATAAGGTGCAGTGGGGCTGACTCCTGGGCTCCTGAGTCATTACCTACAATACAACTCCTCTTCAACTGGGCTTCTGATTGAGTTCCATTCTGGTTTCCCAGTTCTCCAGAGACGTCTAAACATTTTCTCCACCAAAGACACTACAGTCCTATCCCTGAATCCCATTTCAGTCTAGGGCTAAAGCCCAGGAACAATCCCAGGCATCAGTGCTCTGCCTGAGGTTCTATATGTCCCATCCACTAACGGATGACTTAAAATCCAATTCTTTTCGTCTCCGTCAGCACCTCTCCCATTGAGGTGGACAATGGTCATTTTCTTACTCTTAAATAAAATGTATTTTTAAAAGTATCACTTTATTTAATGGTCTATGCTATACAATCTAAGTTAAAACAGTGCTTTCTATGCAAAAGCAGTTTCAAGACAAGAGTCCTAACATCTATGCAGCAGCCTCACTGGAAGGCCATGTGGCATCTATGAAGAGCCAACTCATTGGAAAAGACCCTGATGCTGGAAAAGATCGTAGGCAGGAGGAGAAGGGGACGACAGAGGATGAGATGGTTGGATGGCATCACTGACTCAATGGGCATGAGTTTGAGCAAGCTCTGGGAGATAGTGAAGGGCAGGGAAGCCTGGTGTGCTGCAGTCCATGGGTTTGCAAAGAGTCGGACATGACTGAGTGACTGAACAATAAAAAATGTGGCATCCTGGATGGGAGAGGAGTTTGAGGGAGAATGGATACATGTACATATATGGAAGAATCCCTTCACTGTTCACCTGAAACTATCACAACATTGTTTGTTAATTGGCTATACTGCAGTACAAAATAAAAAGGTTTTTTAAAAAAGAATCCTATCATCCCCTCCAAACTGATTTCTGTCCGTGTGTGTGTGTGTGTGTGTGTGCGCGCTCAGTCACTCAGCTGTGTTCGACTCAGCGACCCCAAGGACTGTAGCTTGCCAGGCTGCTCTGTCCAAGGAATTTTCCAGCAAGAATACTGGAGTGAGTTGCCATTTTCTACTCCAGGGGATCTTCCTGACCCAGGGATTGAACCTGAATCTCTTGCATCTCCTGCATTGGCAGGCAAATTCTTTATGACTTGTACCACCTGGGAAGCCCTAAGTGCCACCAATTTCTAATATGCAAATTCTGAAGTCATCACCAACCCCACTTTTACCACTTGTGGTCCTGTCCTAAGGCTGGTCTAAGAGATAGGTACAGTTGCTTCCAGAAGGCCTAGTTTTCTGGGAACAAACAGATTAAAGAGAGGAAAGTCACCCTGGCTTTGGGTCTTGTTTCCTGTGACCTGACATTGACCCCTAGTCACTCTCATCTTTCCAGCCATGTCCAGTGGATGAAGTAATACATGAAAAATCAGTGACAGACCTCCAGATCTGAGTGTCAATGAATTCCCATCCATAAAGCCCCTTCCAGGTCATGGATTTAACCCAGCAAGAAATGGCCTTCTCAAAGCCACAGAAGCCTCTCCCAGGAAGGTGGAGAAGGCCCATGTCAGTGTGAGATCAGAGATCCTTTTCTGCTGTGCAGATGGCAAATTAACCTCCTTCCCTACCTTGCCCTAGGTCTTCTGCCTCAGACCTCAGGGCTCTGCATATGTATTGTGCGTGCGTGTGTGCTCAGTCACTTTAGCCATGTCTGACTCTCTGTGACCCTGTGGGCTGTAGACCATCAGGCGCCTCTGTCCATGGTGTTCTCCAGGCAAGAATACTAGAGTGGGTTGCCATGCCCTCCTCCAGGGGATCTTCCCAACCCAGGGATCAAACCCATGTCCATTACATCCTCTGCTTTGGCAGGCAGGTTCTTTACCACTAGCACCACCTGGGAAAACTATATGTATTATAGTCATTCCATCTATCTTAACAACAAAACAAAAAAATAACCTCAGTATGGGGGCAATGGTAACAAGTCATTGACTACAAAACCTTTTGCGTACTTTCATGTTAACATACACCACCGGTGATGGCAAGGATGATGGCATCCACGAGAAAAAAGGCAGTCTGCCTTGGGAAGATGGCTCATTATCTCCACTAATTACTTCTGTGCTTTTGTTTAAACCATTTCCCAGCCTGGAAGGCCTTTCCCCCATTGACATCCATCAATTAAAGTTTTACTCATTCTTTAAGACCCAACTCAAATGTCACTTTCTCCAAGAAGCCTTTTCTAATCCTCTAGTTAGAATTAATTGCTTCCCTCTCAATGTTCCTGTGACATTTATTATAGAATATTCCCACATTATTATATTAAAATGTTATATAATATTTATTACACAATGTTCTTATGTCATATTAAATGTTATTTATTATATAATATTCTTATGTCACCATAAAGATATATGAAAGATGTTTTACAAATTGACTATCCTACAATCCAGCCTCAATAAAGAGAAGCTATTATTAAGATTATGAATTACACTTTACATCTGATCTGCTGGTCAAGTTTTAAGGGTGCATAATTTGAGGGGGGATAAAAAAACTTCTTGGGCATTGTAAATCACAAAACCTAGCTATTCTGGGAAGAAAGAAAATAAAATACAGATCTGAGCCATAGCACTTGTTCCCTCATCTACTGGGACACCCACTTCACTTTGTACAGAGACATCAGAATTAAAGAGGCCCTACTAACCAAGCTGTGCGCCACCACCACATGAAACATAAAATCCCCTCTCCGTATTTCATCTGTACTCAAATTCACTCCCATCTGAGACCACTCATTCAACTTTTAAACAACTATAACAGCCATCTTAAAAAGAGCTCTCATTTATTGAGTTTCTAGGTGTAGCACACCACAGGTAGGTGCCATCATACCTCAGTTAATCCTCATAAAAATTCAAAAGTAAAATAAACTTGCCCAAAGGTACAGCTAATAAGTGGCATATTTGAGAAAGTCAAGCCCAGCCCTGATTCCTAAGCCTGTGGTCTTACCACTAGGCCTTCTTTCTTCCTTAATTGTGGGGAAGTTTTCCGAAGTTTATAATTTAGGTGCAAGCTGAAACTCCCACCCACAGTTCTGTGTTTTACCCTTTGAGACCACCAAAACATACCTAACTCACCTTCAACTCTACCAGCCTACAAATAATTAAAAATGGCTGGCTTGACTCCAAGCCCTCTTGTCTCTGGGCAGACATCCTTCAGCTGCTGTCTTGCCTACAAAATGGCTTCGGACCCCACCTTTGAATGTGTTTCACTTTGTCCCTGTTGCTCTCAGAGGCAACACCCGGAATGAGCCACACTCCCCAGCTGTGACGTGGGCAGTGGTGCCCACTCAGACATGTCAGGCCCCTGCTTCAGGGTGTCTCTCTCAACAGGCCCCTGTGAGACTGAGTCACCTCCAGCCTCTCCACATATAATTGGCTCTTTAGGTCTAACTGTAAGCTTTCTATTTATCCCTATCAAATCCCATCTTGTTATATCTGGGACATCCTTTCCTCTGCTGAGAGCATTCTGAATCCTGATCTTATCATCCAACACAGTCACTAACCCTCTCAGCAAATTTGATCAGTATGTTCTGTGAAACCATCCAAGCCATTAATAAAACGTTGACTGAGACCCTGCAGCAAATGACTGGAGACTTCCCTTAAAGTTGACACAGGTTCATTAATCATCAGTCTTTGTGTGTGATTGTTCAACCAATTACAAATCCACTTAACTGCACTGGGCTCATGGGTCTATATCCTGCTGAAACCCACCAGCCCGGTAACCCCATCAACAAAGGAAATGAGCTTAGTCTGGCATAACTGGTTCTGAGTGAGCTCCTGTTGTTTTACAAAGATTAGTCTGGCAGGGTGGATCCTGAACCCACACTGTTTCTCCTGATGGTGTCTGTACATAAACTAGGAGTTGCAATAACATGATAAATCACCTATAATCACTCCCAGAACTCTAACAGGCTAGAGCTCTCAATTCCTTATCCTAACACAAAACAAAACAAAAAATACTTAAATGCAAAAGACCAGCCTAAAGTTAAATTGTAAAATTTTTCTCTGGTTCTTTAACACACTGCTCTGAGCTCTTTCCTATTTCACAGTGTCCTCTTTGCCTCACCCCATATGAATCTTGTGACCTCATGAGACCCTCTGCCCTCCCAAGGATCTCCACCTTAATCTTATCTCATTCCTGCCTTCCCTAAAATGCTCCACTTTCCAAAATGACACACTTCCTGAGCCCCTCCCTCCTCCCTCCTATTAAAGTACTGATCTTAGACAGAAGTAAGGGATCAGGCAGCTAGATTTGGAATGAAGTATGAATGATTAATTTACCCTGAAAAATATGCTGGTATTTTTGAAACAGAAGCATAGTTAACCCCAAATAATCTCTAGTTAGTGAATTAGAAGCCATCTGACACAATTGGGGTAAAGAAATGCAAGCAGAGTTGGAAATATCTTTTGCTGGGGAGCTTTTGTACTAGTCAAGATTTTTGAAGGCAAATAACAGAAATTTACTCTGGTTACTTTCATCAGAAAAGGTATTTAGAAAGGGTATCAGGTACTATCCTCAACCGACAAGGAGGCTTGAAAATCAGACATAATTGAAGAAAGGGTAGGTACCCTAGGGACTTACTTGGTGGCTCAGGCAGTAAACCGTCTACCTACAATGCGGGAAACCTGGGTTCAATTCCTGGGTCAGGAGGATCCCCTGGAGAAGGAAATGGCAACCCACTCCAGTACTCTTGCCTGGAAAATCCCATAGACAGAGGATCCTGGTAGGCTACAGTCCTTGGGGTTGCAAAGAGTCAGACATGACTGAGCAATATAACGTTTACTTTGGGTACTCTAGAACTCATTTAGATCAAGCCACAAAAACAAGTTCTCTAGAAAGTTGTGGTGGGCCCCACTGCTGATGGACCCTTGCTTCTACTGGAAACTCAACACTGAATCCCTAGGTACCTGAATCTCTGCCTCTGCTGCCTTAAACATCTCCATCTGCCCCCAAAGTGTCCAAAGCAGCCATTTGCCAAGCCTGGACCACAGCCTGGCCATAGCCATGTCCCAGTCCAGGTAGCAGAAAGAAGACTTTCTTCCTCTCTTTGGCTTTCCTAATGGGAGAATTGTCTTTCTCACCTTGGTCCCTTATTTTAGGATTCAGAAGTAGATATCTAAAAACATAAGGAATGCTCAGTACAATTCCTAGAACTCCTTACATTTCATTGAGTTGGCCACAAAGTTCTTTTGAGTTTCTCCATAAAATCTTACAGAAAAACCTGAGAGCTTTTTGACCAGCCCTATACCATGTCCTTTTACTTGCCCTTCTATGCCCATGTGAAGGAATTATAAGGGAGTTGCCACTTTCAAGAGTCATTAAAGTTGATAATTTAGTGCTGCAGTAAGGTATTGCTCTCACCTCACACTGCTCCCAAGCACAAGAACCAGAACCTTGACAAACCCTCCCTTTAAAAAAAAAAATATAGCACATATACAGAAAAGTACTCAAATCACAAATGTAGAGCACAATGAAATTTCATACAGTGAACATAACCTGTTCAAGACATATTACCAGCATCCACGGCACCTCCCACATCTTGTATCAGTCACTACCTCCCCACAGCAGCCACTATCCTGACATCTAGCATAATAGATGTATTATTCCTATTTTTTTACTTTAAAACATGAGATCATATAGTATTTTATCTTTTCAGCCTGGCCTCATTCTCTCAACATTTTGTCCAGGAAATTTATCCATGTTATTGGGTATGGTGGTAGCTGACCAACCACTTTCAAAAGGTGATTATTACACCAGCTGTCCCCAGGGTTCCTGGGAATTACTGACATCATGTTACTGAAATCAGGTGAGAAAACAAAATCTCTAGATATTTGTTCCACTTACATGAAATTTGGATTAATTCTAGCGCACAGGAGAGATACTGCCTTTCTGTTTAATGTACTAAAATCAGATTAATCCAAATGATAAGGATATAAAGAATACCTTGATTCATTTACAAATGTTTCTTGTGAACTTGGAATACTCTACAAAGTGTCCCCTTAGTTCCTGAAAATATTTGCAGCAGAAACAGAACTCAACTTTACAGGTGGCTAAAAAGACTTGGCTAATTTGAGAGTATTTGGAGTGCACGGAGTGTTGGGATTGTTTCCATGACAGAGCAGGGACAGCTGAGCACCTGGACATGCACAAGCAAGCCATGTCCATGCCCAGAGCAGTGGTCTCTAAACACATGAGTGATTTGGGGTAAACTAGAATTGAGAAATCGTGATAGCGAGGGAAGGGTTACTAGTGCAGCCAGAGATAACAAAACAAGTTTACAAAGAGACTGCTGATGGAAACATGGGGATGCATTAATAAAGTGGCTGGTCACGGGCAGAAAAAGGAATGCTGGATGATCACACCTAAAACATCTATGGTCTCCCAAAAATGTGCTCCGGAAAAGCCATCTCCTTGGAGAAACAGGTTGAAGATTAAATTGCAGCTCCCTGGGGGTACAGACATATGATAGTGCACTTGTGGAGTAGAGGGGCCTGGAGGTGAGATGCCAGGGGGAGGAAAGGGAAGGCTATCCGGAACTTGGGGGGGAGCCGAATTCCTGACCTTCAGCTGTTTGTTCTGAAAATGGAAGAAGAAAGTCCTTTGCATTCCACAGGTCTCTGTGAACAAAGTCATCACTTTGAAAGCCTCTCTGCTCTTGATTAACTCTGGCCAACAGGACAAAAAGAAGTTGCTGCGTGTCTGAGGGTTCTGAGTTAGTGAGGAAGGCAGCAAGATGACAAGGAAGAAGCCTGGTGCTGCTGGAGAAGAAGGAAGCCTGAGGGGGCCATGACCTGGCTTAGGAGGCCAGTCTTTCCCCACAGTCTGATTCTCTGTGTTCTCATTTCCAGCCCAGCCCCAGACTCAGAGTCCTATACCCTTGGATGGTGACAGGCAGGGGAAAGATCTGCCTTTATGCTTCACTTCAGCCTTCATTCACATTTGCTCTTTCTCTCTTAGCCCGATGAAGTCCTTTAGAAAAAGAAGCTTGCTGTGGAAAGTTGAGTACTCTTCAAGTCAGCACAAGAGTCCTAATAATTGTGTGAATTTATAGGTATGAGTGCTGATTTAGGGGATACGTGCATGCTAAGTCACTTCAGTAGTATCCTACTCTTTGTGACCCCATGGACTGTAGCCCACCAGGCTCCTCTGTCCCAGGGATTTTCCAGGCAGGAATATTGGAGTGGGTTGCCATGCCTTCCTCCAGGGGATCTTCCCAACCCAGGGATCTAACCCATGTCTCTTTTGTCTCCTGCATTGGCAGGCAGGTTCTTTACCATGGAGCCACCAGGGAAGTCCTATAAGAGATATGAAAATGAGACAGGAATGTCTCTGTCCTCTCACCTACTAGGGAATATAGGACAGATTGTGTTAAGGGCCACAGAGGGATAGACTTTAAAAAAGATATTGAGGACTGGGACTTCCCTGGTGGCACAGTGAATAAGAATCCACCTGTCAATGCAATCCACTCCTGTCAAGAGACACAGGTTCAATCCCTAGGTTGGGAAGACCTCTTGGAGAAGGGAATGGCTATCCACTCCAGTATTCTTGCCTGCAGAATCCCATGAACAGAGGAGCCTGGCAGGCTATAGTGCATGGGGTCCCAAAGAGTCAGACACAACTGAGCAACTAAGCACAATTTTCATCTTCATAGCAAAAGAAATAGTTGAAATCACCAAAAATTTAAGTGCTAGCACATAGCTGAGACTTCACTTGTATACCAGGAGCTGTGTCAAGGTAACACATGTATTCCCTCACTTAATTCCCACAACACCCCATAAAGTAGATGCTGTCATTATGCACACTTACAGAGAAACAAAACTGAAGATGAAAGAGATTAAGTGAGCAAGGACTTGAACCCCAGAAGTCTGACTCCAAAGCCTGCAGTCTTGGCCACCAGGCTCTACTGCATCTACAAGGGCTGTTTCTTTTATCTATTTATTTATATATTTATGAATTTATTTTTGGCTGCACTGGGTCTCTGTTGTTGCACAAGCCTTCTCCAGTTGCAGTGCCTGGGCTTCTCATTGTGGTGGCTTCCCTTGTTTGCAGAACAGTTGTGGCTCTTGGGCTTCTTTATCCCAAGGCATGCGAAATTTTCCCAGACCAGAGATCGAACTGTGTCCCCTGCACTGGCAGGTGGATTCTTATCCACTGCGCCACCAAGGAAGTCCCTTCAAGAGCTCTTTCTACAGAGCAACTTTAGGGGGTGAAAGTGAGTGATGGGAAATGGAAGCAGGTTGTGAAGGAGAAAAAACAAACACGAGAACATGAAACAGCAATGGCCAGGTCAATGGAAGCAGATACAAAACCTAATAAATTTATAATCTGGGAGATCCTAAAGAGGGGCCCAGGACAGACTAACCAGCTTAGGAGTCTCAGGAGGAAGTTAAAAAGGATGGAATTAGCAGAACCAGGGTAGGAGTCAGCCTGGGACAGGAAGAGGGAGACTTCTCTGGCACACAGGAGGAGCCAGAGGGTGGAAATAGCAAGGAATTTTGAGGAGAAGCCTAGTGATCTGAGGTAGGTGGCTGTTACGTGTTGAATTGTGTTGCTCCACACCCCCCCCACCCCCCAAAAAGATGTTGAAGTCCTACCCTCTGGTACCTGTGAAAGTGACCTTATTTGGAAATAGAATCTTTGTTATCAAGTGAAGATGAGATCAGCAGGATGGGCCCTAATCCAGTGTGACTGTGTCCTTATAAAGAGAGGAAATTTGGACAAAGATACAGACACAGGGAGAATGCCATGTGAAGATGAAGGCAGAGATTGGGTGACACGTCTAGAAGCCAAAGTGTGTTAGTCACTTCACTTGTGTCCGGCTCTTTGTGACCCCATGGACTGTAGCCCATCAGGCTCCTCTGTCCGTGGAATTCTCCACACAAGAATACTGGAGTGAGTTGCCATTCCCTTCTCCAGGGAATCTTCCCAACCCAGGAATGGAACTTGGGACTCCTACATTGCAGACAGATTCTTCACTGTCTGAGCCACCAGGGACGCCAAGGATCACCAAATACTTCCAGAGCTAGACCACAGGCAGGTTCTCCCTCATACCATCAGAAGAAACCAGTACTGCCAGTATCTTGATCTCAGACTTTAAGCCTCTAAAACTAATAATAAACTTCCATTGTTTGAGGGACTTCCATGGTGATCCAGTAGTTAGGACTCCACGCTTCCACTGCAGAGATCGAGGGTCCAGTCCCTGATCATGGACATGCCACATGGTGCGGCCAAAAGATTAAAATAAAAATAAAAAGACTTCTGTTGTTTGAGAATAAACTCTTTTGCTTTAAACCACCCAGTTGTTGGTACTTCATTATGGCGGCCCTGGTAAACTAATACAGTGGACTGAGCCTTCTCGGGAAATAGAAGACATGTTCCTCATACCACACAGCCTCTGGAGAGATGCTTCCAGCTCAGTCCAGGGAGATGATGCAGTAAGGGCGGCGCTTGGGCCAGAGCTGCTTCTTGTTGTCATTGTTGCTAAGTTGTGTTCACCTCTTTACAACCCCATGGACTGTAGCCCGCCAGGCTCCTCTGTCCGTAGGATTTCTCAGGCAAGAATGCTGGGGTGGGTTGCCTGTTCCTTCTCCAGCGCCAAGCTTAGGAGAAAAAATGGGAAAAGTCTTCCTTTTCTCTCCAGGGATCCAGGGAGCAACTGCTTTCCTCATCCAGCCTGACTCCCTGGGGTGCCCTGGGGACAGGGTGCAGGAGTGTGAGGCCCACACAGGCCAAGGGTCTCTCTGGGGTGAACGCAAGGCTGTAATGGGAGCTCTGAGACACCAGGCTCTATGCAGGGAGTTGTCCTTAGTCAAGATTGTCCCTAGTACATACTAGAGATTACATATGAACCAATGTAAGTGCTGTTTTGAGACTGACTTTTATTTGAGGAGGAAAAGGAGGAATTCATTTTTATTTTCATGAGGCCTCCAGAAGCCTGGGGTTAGTGCAAGTTGACACTGACCCCTTTGGGAGTAGGGTGTGAAGAAGCCCAGTGGGGATGAATGCCTCTCCTTAGCTGTTGCTCTGTCGTCTGTGAGTATTGTCCCCAATAGCCCTGCCGGTCAAGACTGTGTCTCCTTCCTGACCCTCCCTCAATGCCTAACTGGGCACAGTCACTCTTCAGGGAAAGGAGAGTGGTAGCTTGAGAATTTCTTTAGCATTTAGAAGAGGATCATCTTGAGGAGAGCATGTCTGCATGTTTTCGATCCCAAATGCAGACATAGAACACTGAAATCCATTTAGAAGAAGGACTGAAACCCATCAAATGCTGTGACATTTCTGACGCTATTGACATCACCTATTCCAGCACGCCACCTTCCAAGCAGAAACCACTGTTCCTCACTGTTTGCAAGTGCAATCACTTGTCTTGCCTGGAAAATGGGTTTATAACAAAACAGGAGTGTTAAGAAGGAAAATACTAGAAGGCAGAATTTTAAAATCCAGTAATGCCCTAGAACCCTGGAGATTACTTAAGCACAACTAACTGAAAGCCAAGGACAAGGGCAGGGTGGGGCGGAGGGTATGAAACAGACCAAAATACCAGGCACTTGAAAAACTTCTATGCTGTGCTCTGCTAAATGGCTTAGTCATGTCCAACTCTTTACGACCCTATGGACTATAGGTCGCCAGAATCTCTGGGATTCTCCAGGCAAGCATATTGGAGTGGGTAGCCATGCCATCCTTCAGGGGATCTTCCCAACCCAGGGATCGAACACACATCTAAGTCTCCTGCTTTGGCAGGAGGGTTCTTTACCACTAGTGCCACCTGGGAAGCCCATGATGGCTTATTGAAAAACTTCTGCTCCCTGAGTAATCAGCAGAGTGTAATGGAAAGACAGCCTAACTGGGCCGGTAGTGGGGGTGGGGGGGGATGTGGGGGTGTGGGGTGGGGAGGGGTGTAGAAAGGGAAAGTTGAAGAAAGTGGACAATTAGAAGTAAAGTAGAAACCAATTAATTGGAAATATAAAAGGAATAGCCTTGCAAGGGACTCTCTAATCAATAAAACAGATTCATGAAAGAGAAGTCAGCTAGGAAATCATGGGGATCCACCACCAAAAAAAAAAATCTCAAGTCATTATGGCACTTTACAAGCTATCTTCATATACAATAATCTAGAGAGAGAAGCAGGAGTTACTATTCCTACTTTACAGGGAAAAGAAGCTGAAGTTCAGAGAGGTATGTAATTTATTCAAAGCGCACAGCTATTAAGTGACAAAGTTTGTTCTTTAGCATTCAGAGTGGAAAAAGGATTTAGTTAAAAGGCTGAATGGATTATTTTACTTTCATCTCACCAAGGAAGGTGATAAACAGAGTCCTAGCTCCAAAATTTCCACTGAAATAGACAACAGACGCTTTCTCTCTACCATGTAGCAGCACAGTATAGTTACAGTATGGTTTGTTATTATTTGTATTTTTTTTTTTGCCAGGTCTTAGTTGCAGCACCTGAAATCTTCCATCTTCATGTGGGATCTTTAGTTGAGGCATGCTACTCTTAGTTACAGCATATGGGATCTAGTTCTCTGACCAGGAATTGAACCCAGGCCCCTGCACTGGGAGTACAGAATCTTAGCCACTGGACCATCAGGGAAGTCCCTACAGCATGGTTTTTGGAGTCAAACAGATCTAGGGTCCAACCTTAGCTCTTCAACCTACTAACTAGAGACTCTGAAAAAGCCATTTAATCTCTCTGAGCTCTGTTTTCATAACCATAAAATAGCAATAATATTTCCAGGTTATTCTGAGTTTAAGAAACCATAATGGGGTAATAAAATTGCTAATACTATGTCTCTAGTTTTTTGAATAATAAAAATATACCTTATTGAACATTTAAAGTAAATTTTAAACTTTTAAGAATGAAAAATCATAATTCTCTGAAGAGTATGCTCAGTTTACTCCCGCTATCTACAACTAAGGAAAGACTAGTCAGGTAATTCTACAGTCAAGATACCACTACAGGGGACTTCCCTGGCAACCCAATGGTTAAGACTTTGTTTGCCTTCCAACACAGAGGGTGAGGTTTCAGACCCTGGTTAGGCAGCTAGTGGGCTTCCCTGGTGGCAGGTAAAGAACTTGCCAGCAATGCAGGAGACCCAGTTTCAATCCCTGGGTTGGAAAGATCCCCTGGAGAAGGGCATGGCAACCCACTCCAGTATTCTTGCCTGGAGAATCCCATGGGCAGAGGAACCTGTTGGGCTACAGTACGCAGGGTCACAAACAGTCGGACACAACTGAGCGACTAACACTCTCCCTTTCGGGGAGCTAAGATCCCACATGCCTCATGGCCAAAAAACCAAAACATAAAACAGAAGCAATGTTGGAACAGATTCAATAAAGATTTGTAAAATAGTCCACAATACAAAAAAGAGAGAGCAAGAGATATCTATGGTCGTCAGATGTTAGGAGAAGAAATACTATTGGTGGGGGAAAGGCTCCCTCCAAAGAGGCTGCCTCCGAGCATAAACAAGGATGCAAAGTCACACATCACTGCCTGGGCTGATAAGCACCCAGGCCCATTCCAGGATAGTCTCATAATCCTGCCTGGAGCCATCATTTCGACCCAGCACCTGCATGCCATCTCCTGCAATCCTCAAATGACCCTCTGTGGTAAGTACTAGAATTACTCCCTTTTCACAGATGAGGAAACCGAGGCCTACACAGATCAAACAATTTGCACAAGATCAATCCAAAACAGAATGCAGTTTTGGATTCTGACTCTCAATTCTATGTTCTTAACCCTTGGATTTCATGAATCAGTAACTTTTTTTAAATTTAGGCACTGACATAGAGTTGCCAATTTTGTGACAAATGAGAAAATAATTTCTAAGATAGAAATAATAATAATATAAAACCCAAGAAAGAGGATTGGAAATAATACCAAACATAGGAAAAATACCAAACATGGAAAAGAAGGATGTTTTAAAGGATAGGAAAGAATCTCAGAATAAAAGTAAATTCTTCCCATGAAAGAGTATTTAGAGCCTATACCAACAAAACACAGGAAAGGTACAAGATCAACTGTTACTTTATGACACTAAATTGTAGGTAATCGTTTGCCAGTTTGGAGATGTATATATTCAACAGTGCAGTAAGAAGTGGAATTTGTTAGTCCAACTTGTTTAAGTGTGTGTGCTTAGTCACTCAGTCATGTCCGACTCTTTGCGACCCCATGGACTGTAACCTGCCAGGCTCCTCTGTCCATAGGGATTCTCCAAGCAAGAATACTGGAGTGGTAGCCATGCCCTCCTCCAGGATTCCAACTCAGGGATCGAACCCAGGTCTCCCACATTGGAGGTGGATTGTTTACTGTCTGAGCCATTTGCCAGTCTAGTTCATTTAAGAAGCTCATTTCAAATCACAGTCTTTGTAGAAAACTGTTTCTCCTATACATACGCAGCCAATAAAGGAAATAATCTTAGAGCAGGAGTCTGGTTGGCTGGGCCAGTGGGGTATCTGCCTGTCCATCTAGGGGCAGTCAGGCATTTATCTGAAAGGGGTGCTGCAGGTGGGTGGGGAACACGATCTGAGACTATATCAGGGAGTTCTGCCCCCAAATTTCAGGCCCCCAAAGCCATCTCAACACATGACTTCTTTCTTTGAGGCCCCAGACAGCTTTTCCTTTCAGAAGGCCCCTATGAAAATGCAAATATTTTTAGGATGTTAAGCCTATCAGCTAACACTTTCCTTATCAGCCATAGCACATTTGTTATCAGCAAACACCTTGGCTTAAATTATTTGACAACTTTCCAAGTGTGTGTGGGAAAGAGACCCCGCTTTGTCCCTGGTAGGGGAAGGTGAAGAGTGGAGATAGGTTTGGGGAATGCAAAGTGGGAGGAGAGACTTGTTAGACGAGACCAAAGATAAGTCTCCACTAACTTGACCACTTGCCTTGCCTTGCACTCATGGGAGAGGGGCGGGTGCAGCGGCGGGAGGTTTTGTGTATGTGTGTGTGTGTGTGTGTGTGTGTGTGTGTGTATTGTGTAATCTATGTAAGGACTTCTAGAAACCAGAAAGCAAGTTCTGAGAAGAGGATTGCAGGAAAGTTAGAGGGACCTGAGTAGAATGTATAAATTCTCGAAGGATAGTTGATTTGTTGTTTAATAGACTTAATTTTTTAAAAAATATTTAAACAGCCAGTTGCTCTCCTACTATCCAACTTGTTCTTGCTTCCCTTCTAAAAAGTTATTTGAGGGGCTTTGCTGGTAGCTCAGTGGTAAAGAATCTGCCTGCCAATGCCAGAGACATAGATTCGATCTGCGGTCCTGGAAGATCCCCCATGCCACAGAGTAACTAAGCCCATGAACCACAACTATTGAGCCTGTGCTCTAGAGCCCGGGAACCGCAATAAAAGAAACCACCACAATGAGAAGCCCATGCACGGCAACCAAGAGTAGCTTCCCCTCACTGTGACTAGAGAAAAGCCCTTGCAGCGGTGAAGATCCAGCACAGCCAAAAGTAAATAAATTATATATATATATATATATAAAATATATATATATATATATAAAGACCATTTGAAAATTTACTCTTATCTCCTCCATCACATTAAGCACCCAGTAAAATTGTAGGACAGTAGGTGAAATGCCAGGCTGGATGAAACACAAGCTGGAATCAAGATTGCCGGGAGAAATACCAATAACCTCAGATTTGCAGATGACACCACCTTTATGGCAGAAAGCGAAGAGGAACTAAAGAGCCTCTTGATGAAGGTGAAAGAGGAGAGCGAAAGCTGGCTTAAAACTCACCATTCAAAAAACTAAGATCATGGCATCTGGCCCTATCCCTTCATGGCAAATAGATGGGGAAACAACAGAAACTGTGACAGACTTTATTTTCTTGGACTCCAAAATCACTGCAGATGGTGGCTGCAGCCATGAAATTAAAAGACGTTTGCTCCTTGGAAGAAGAGCCATGACCAACCTAGACAGCATATTAAAAAGCAGAGACATTACTTTGCTGACAAATGTCTGTCTAGTCAAAGCTATGGTTTTTCCAGTAGTCATGTACAGATATGAGAGTTGGACTATAAAGAAAGCTGAGTGCTGAAGAATTGATGCTTTTGAACTGTGGTGTTGGAGAAGACTCATGAGAGTCCTTTGGACTGCAAGAAGATCAAACCAGTCGATCCTAAAGGAAATCAACCCTGAATATTCATTCGAAGGACTGATGCTGAAGCTGAAACTTCAATACTTTGGCCACCTGATGCGAAGACCTGACTCACTGGAAAAGACCCTGAATGCTGGGAAAGACTGAAGGCAGGAGGAGAAGGGAGTGACAGGGGATGAGATGGTTGGATGGCATCACCAACTCAATGGACATGAGTTTGAGCTAGCTCTGGGAGATGGTGAAGGACAGGGAGGCCTGGTGTGCTGCAGTCCATGGGGTGGTAAAATGGCACTAATGGTGAAGAATCTGCCTACGATGCCGGAGACCCTGGTTTGATTTCTGGGTTGGGAGGATCCCCTGGAGAAGGGATAGGCCACCCACTCCAGTATTCTTGGGCTTCCCTGGTGGCTCAGATGGTGAAGAATCCACCTGCAATGCAGGAGACCTAGGTTCAGTCCCTGGGTTGGGAAGATTCCCTGGAGGAGGGAATGGCAACCCACTCCAGTATTCTTGCCTAGAGACTCACCATGGACAGAGGAGCCTGGTGGGTTACAGTCCATGGAGTCTCAAAGAGTCAGATATGACTGAGTGACTAAGCACAGCACAGCACAGAATAGTTATAATGGGCTTCCCTGGTGGCACAGCAGGAAAGAATCCACTTGCAATGCAGGAGCCACAGGAGACACGGGTTTGATCCCTGGGTTGGGAAGATGTCCTGGAGGAGGGCATGGAAACCCATTCCAATTTTCCCAAGCCACAACTGCCAACTTTAAGCTCAATACAGATGGTATCAACTCTTACCCTCTGTCATAGTCAGATAATCAGGGGGCATCTGTGGGTGTATGCTCCTCCTAGCTCTCAGCATCATTCACTCCAATTTTTCTCTCCCGAATTCTCCTAGGTATTTTCCATTAATATGTTTTAGTATGGCCCCAGGGACCTTGAGGGCTTCCCAGGTGGCACTAATGGTGAAGAATCCATATGCTAATGCAGGAGGCCTGGATTAGATCCCTAAATCAGGAAGATCCCCTGGAGGAGGAAATGGCAAGCCACTCCAGTATTCTTGCCTGGGAAGTCCCATGGGCAGAGGATCCTGGTAGGCTATAGTCCATGGGGTCAAAAACCGTCTGACATGACTTGTGATGGAGCCCACATACAGCAGGGACTATGAAAAAGACAATGACTTATTAAATATAATATTTTAAAATAATATTGAATGCTTCAGATAATTGACCACAAGACAAGGGTAATTATCAGTATACAAAATTATAAACACAATGTCATCCCATCACTTTAAAAATAAAGTATTACATATTTAGAAAAGGAAGACAAAGAAAATACACCAAAATATAAACATGGTTAATATTGATATTAACACTGGTTATCTCTGGGCACTGAGGTTGAGAGTGACTTCTACTGCCTTTTCTCAAATCCAAGCCCTTCTCCCCAGATTCCATGCCATCACCTAGTCAAATCACTGTCATCTCTCACCTGGCCTAATACAACAGGCTCCTAACTGCTGTCCTGCAGCTGGTCTTGCCAATTCACTCACCATGTAGAATCAAGAGGGATCTTCTTCAAATGCATATCTGGGTACTATGGAGACAGGATAACAAACTGGTACCAGCTGCTGGCTCCTTCTGTGAAATCAAACCCTAGAAATTCCCCAGAAGCAGAAGTGAGCTTCATGGACACTTAATGAATCCCAATACTCATTGCAAAAACTGTTTGTTTGCATGCTTGTTTGTTGGTAGAAGTCCAGTGTTGGTTAGATCTTGGGAAGTGTAGCAAGTGCAGAGAGTTATCACTCTCTGCAACAGCAAACAAGGATTTGCAACTGCAGAGGGTATATTAGTTTTCTAATATATTGCCATGTAACATTACCACAGACTTGGTCTAAAACCTCATGCATTTATTATCATCAAGTTCCTGTGGGGCAGGTGTTCAGGCATGGCTTCGTGGTGTCCTCTGCTCAGGACTACAATCAAAGTGTCAACTGGGTTGCATTTTGTTATGGAATTTTGCTTTTTGTACCAAGCTCATATTGCTGGCAGAGTTTGGCTCCTTGTGGCTGTAGGACTGAGGTCCTTGCTTTCTTGCTGGGTGTCAGTGGGGGCTAATTTCAGCTCATAGAGGTCCTCCCTTGCCACATGGCTCCTGTACAACCTGGCCACTTATTTCTTTAAGGCTGGCAAGAAAAGCTAATCCCCTCCAGTCTGTTAAGATGGAGCCTTATAAAATACAAGGTAATCACAAGAGTGACTACCCTATCATATTCCTAGCTCCCACTCACACCAAGGGGGAAGGATTATATAGGATGTTTACCCCAGGGAGGCAGGAATATTGGCAACCATCCTAGAATTCTGCCTACCATGGTCAACTGAGTCCCCAAAGCTTCATGTCCCTCCCACACACAAAATAGTTCATCTGTTATGGGCTGAATTGTGTCCCTATAAAATGTATATGTTAAAGTCCTACCCACCCCCAGTATCTCAGAATTATGAATGTATTTGGATATAACATCTTTAAAGAAGTGTGTGTGTGTGTGTGTGTGTGTGTTAGCTGCTTAGTCGTGTATGACTCTGTGCAACCCCATAGACTGTAGCCCACCAGACCCCCCTGTCCATGGGATTCTCCAGGCAAGAACTCTGGAGTGGGTTGCCATTTCCTTCTCCAAAAGGAACTACAGAAAGAAAGAAAGTGAAGTTGCTCAGTTGTGTCCAACTCTTTGCGACCCCATGGGCTGTAGCCTACCAGGCTCCTCCATCCATGGAATTTTCCAGGCAGGAGTACTGGAGTGGGTTGCCATTTCCTTCTCCATTTAAAGAAGTAACTGAGTTAAAATGGGGTCATTAGGATGGGCACTAAGGCAATATGACTGTTTCCCTTATTAGAAGAGGAAATCTGGGAATAAACATATACAGGGGAAGACCATGTGAAGACACAGAGAAAATAGCCTTCTACAAGCCAAGAGAAAGGACCTCAGGAGAAACTAACCCTACTGAACTTTGATCTTAGACTTCTAACCTCCAGAATTGTGAGAAAATTAATTTCTGTTGTTTAAGCCACCCAGTCAATGGCACTTCATTATAGCAGCACTGGCTGGCTAATACACCACTCCACAATCTTCATTCCATTACATCATCAACAAAATCTCAAAATCCAAATCTAAATCTCACCATCTCATCACCTTAAAGTCCAAAATCTCATCTTTCAAATCAGGCACTAATGAAGATCTTGGGTATAACCAATTAAGTACCATTCCTAGGACACAATCACTCTCCATTTAAGGACCTGTGAAACTAAAGAGACAAATAATTCACTCCCAACATACAATAGTGGGACAGTCATGGGATGATAGATATAGCATTCTGGCCCATAAAGGAAGAAAATAGAAGTTTAAAGAAAAAAAAGGAGTCCCTGGTTCATCACAGTTCTGACTTTAAGCTAGGCAAATGTTAGACTTCCTTGATTAGGTTTCAAGACATGGGATTAAATCCTCTATAGCTTTTCAATTTTTGGACTCTGAGTCATCCTTTCTTTTTCATGAAAGGTAGCACACATTTGTATCTGCATAGTTTTCTCGGTCTCCTTCCAGGCTTGGTACTTTCTTCCAAACCTTGTGTGAAGAGCCAAAGTAGAGTGAGGAGGGTATCTTTGCAGGTGAGGGGATGGCCATGGAGATGGGAGATTGGCTTCACACAGAGGTATTGATCAAGTAATTAAATATGTTATAGACAGTGGGAGCCAGATTTCTCATCATCAAAAAACAGAATTACAAATATAGAAAAGAAAATTAAAATAAACTCTGTGATGCTGGATTGAAATTAGAGGTATAATTGGCAATATGTATAGTTAAAGAGTTGTGTGTGTGTATATAAACATACATATATTCCTTAGCTCTGTCCACTGAAGAGGGGTCTTGGGAGCAGCAACATCCCATAGTAATAAGCACACCTATTGCCCAGATCCTGGCTTCTAAATATCATTCTCCACTTAAAGGAACTAGGGCTCTTTACAGAAATGTGTGAGTTTAAAACTGGGGTAGGGAAAATATAAGATCAGCCTACAACATCTCTTCTGCCAGAGACAACAAAGTACTCAAAAATGATAGAGATATGTAAAAACCACACAAATGCAACTTGAAGAGGCTTTTATTGGTCAAATTGAGGACAATATGAATGTCAGAATAAATAATGATAGAAAAAGATTATAATTCATTGAATAAATTAGGAAAGAAGCAGTAAATCCTTACAGATGTAAAACAGTAAATGAATAAATTGGAAGTTTGTTGAGGAATAGTTACATAGTTTCATTTTTCCCACTCAAAATATTTATTAATTACAGTGAAGAAATCAGTAATTTGAGACTAAAGAGCTTGGGAAACATCATTTTAATAAAGCAAAGAAAGTTAGCATCAGTAACCAGGAAAAATGAAATTTTGTACCACCTGGTATGATGCACTAAGAACATAAAATCACTTTTGTGTTATTCCTTCCAAAGATGCATTTTTGTTCTTGTTCAGTCACTAAGTCATGTCTGACTCTTCAAGACCCCATGCACTGCAGCATGCCAAGCTTTCCTGTCCTTCACCGTCTCCCAGAATCCACTCAAACTCGTGTGCACTGAGTTGGTGATGCCATCCAACCATTTCATCCTCTGTCGTCCCCTTCTCCTCCCGCCCTCAATCTTTCCCAGCAACAGGGTCTTTTCCAATGAGTCAGCTGTTTTCATGGGCAGAGTACTGGAGCTTCAGCTTCTGCACAAACCCTTCCAATGATGCATATCCTGAATCTAGTCTGAGGAAACAGCCTAAATGAAAAGACACTCTGTAACATAACTGACCTATAATTTTCTAAAATGTCAAAGATGTGTCAAAGAAAGATTACAGAATCTTTCCAAATCGAAGCTAACCAAAGTGATTTGACATACAGCATGAGTTTGAACTGGATCCTTTTGCTGTAAAGATTATTGCAACTCTTGACAAACTTTAAATGGGGTCTGACAGTAGCTATGCGTTGAGGTTAATTTCCTGATTTTGTTCATTGTATTTTGTTCACTGATTTGTTCATTGTACATGGAAGGATGTCATTATTTATAGGAAATACACACCAAAATTTTAAAAGTAACGGAGAATCAGATTGATAACCCTATTCTCAAAGGGTTAAGGAAAAATAGTTACTTCTTCTCTGTAGCTTTTCTGGAACTTCCATAGTTTTTTCCAAATATACTATTGAAAAATAAGCTATGGTCTGATTTCCCCTGGGCAGACTATCCTCCATCCCTGCCTTGCAGGGCATCACTGACCTGTGGGATTAGAGAGCAAGCGTTTGCTGCTCATCTCAGATTGGGGAAAGGAGCTGCTATTGTCAGCACAACAGCAGCTGCCTGAGTGGGGCTCAACATTTTCCATCTGTCCACATTTCTGCTCTAACTTCACTGACAAATCATTCTCTCCATTCTCAAAATATTTGGCCTGTCTATACCAGAGTCACCAAATCAAAGACCCAGTTCTGGCTCTAACAATCTCTCCCATTCTTCAGACCACAGATCTCTGTCTGCCCTTGAATCTTAAAGCAGCCAGGCACCTGGGTCTGCTCAGAAATAGATTTACTTGCTATATTATACGATGAGGAATGTTGCTGACTTTTGCATGAGATTTCCTGCTCTCTCTCAGCAAGTGACTAAACTGGTTACAGCTAATTCTGCTGAGAGGTAACCAGCTGTTTTTGCACAGTCTTGCAGCCATTTCCATGAATTAACTTGGGAGCACTGTAGACCCTTGAAAAGCTGCATAAGGCTCTGGTGCCTGATAGCTTTAGTAGGATTTAGCAGCCTCAGCAACAGACTGAAGATAAAAAACATAAAATCTATTAACAGCTGCTCTGAAAACGTCTGTGCAGTCTTGGGTGAGATAAAGAATCTCTATTCTTGTGGGTGATATGATGATAAACCTCTAACCCATACCTATTGTCAAGGTGCATGTGAGGATAAACAGAGTGTACTTAGAAAGTGTCTTGAGTTCTTTATTAAGAGATCAGGGATATTGCTATATTTACTCAGTGCTTAGTGGAAGGGAGCAATTTTAAACCCTAACTCTGCTAAATAACATGAAGATTGCTGTTATTAACAATTACATTATGATTGATAGTTTGTATTTACTTATTTGTTAGAAACATATTCATTGAGCATGTACACTGTGCTGGCCACCATCTAGGCACAAAGGATGCAGCTACGAACAGAAGAGCATGGCCCCTGCCTTCCTGCAGCATAGAGTCTAGCGGGGAGACACAACTAGCCAGTCCTTCCTTGCACATGTGGTGAGTGACAACAAGAGGAAAAAAAAATGTTTTCACCCTCGATGAAAATGGCTATTATTATCAGGCAAGTTTTAAAAAAAAAAAAAAAAAATCACAGGTCTTGGAGTCAGAAGAGGATTTGAGATCCAGCTCCCCTTATGGCCCCATGAAGTTATTTCTGACAGTCTTGATTTCACCAGAGTTCTCTGAAAATCAACATTTTTACACCTTCTTTCATGAGGTGTTTGCAAAGCCCAAATGAGATAATCAATATGAAAGCAATTATAAAACACAGACTCATATGAGCTCTTACTGTTGCAGAGGCTTTATACAACACTTGAACATGGTTGTTTTTGTTTCCCTGACCACTCTGGCTGGAGGGAGCCAACTGCGTCTCTGTGCCTACCGGCGGTGTCCCTGCCAAGCTCTACCAGCTACCCTAGGAGACGGCTGTAGGCAGACATTGCAGACCCACTGCTGCCGGCCTCAGCCCTGACTCACTCAAAGTTTTTAATAATAAACCGGATGAAAACACAGGAATATGTTCATCAATGTACAGCACAAATGAAGTTGAGAATAGAAAACACAGAGATTGACAGAGTCAGGATCCAAAATGATCTCCCCAGGATAACAAGATGAAATATAATCAAGATAAATATAAAGTCTTGTATTTAGGTTCACAAAATTAACTGTGTGCAGCAGCACAAATGAAAAGACAGGAATATTGATTGACCATTCTTCTAGTATTTCACAAATGAAGAGCATTTTACTGCTCACAGCCCTTGCATTTCATTTAATCACTCAGGAAGTTAGCTTTAGTGAATCTGTTAGATAAAAATTTATTCTGATGTATCCTTTTGATTACAAATTCAGTATTTCCTGATTTAGGTTTAACAACTCTGAATTCATGCATATTACCAAGCAAATCTGAATTCTAATTCTTGTCACACCTAAGCACATCAATAGATATCAATAGTATGTATATTGCTCAGGATTAGGCAGAGAGGCATAGCATGAAACATGAGATTTCTTTCTTAAACTCAGAATCCTACCTTTTTTTTTTTTTTTTTACTGTTCATCTCCTCCAAGAAACTTCCCCAGTCTTCCCAGTTGCCATCAATCATTTTTAAACTATTTTCCCTATTACATATATAGACAATTGTGTGTGTATCATGTATGTTTGCATCTATGTTGCTGTGTGGGATTGTCCATCATCTTGAATTAAATTCAGTTACCCTGCACCAATCAACTCATCCAAACTCAACTCTATCTTAGAGCCTTTTGATAGATATGATCCATGCTTACACGTTTTGAAATCTTCAGTATTCTACCACAGAGATTTGCACATACTACTTACTCAGTAGATATTGGCAGATTTGTGCTGTCACAAAGGAGCGCACACTTTGTGGTCACATTTGAATTTGAATCACTGTTTACTAAGGTCCACCGAGTTACTATTCCTCTCTGAATTTTGATTTTTTTATCTTTAAAATGGGCATATAGTAATCACTCTATAGGAGATTTTATGAGTACTAAATACTAGCAAAATTTAGGGGTTAAGTCGTATTAGCTCCTTTCCGCCTTGATTTCTAGGTCATTGGGACGGCTGGGGTCATGAGGAGAGTTTCTTTAAATGGAATAATAAGACAACCTGACTCTACTCTTCCTGAGTTCCTATATAGGATCAGATATCAGTGGCTTCTAGTCCCCAGCAGCCCACGGTCCCTACAGATGCTCCAGGTCCCTGACTAATCCCTGGAGTCACAGCAAGGCAGCTGCTTCATCAGCCCTGAAGGGCTATTTGTGAAGCATGGGGTGTCTTTCCCCTGCCACTGCTATTAACAGCATTCCACCTGCGCAGAACCTGGGCTCTCAGGCCTCACCATTGTTTGCAATTCAACAAATGTTTGACTGTTTACTATGTTTCAGGAACTGTGCTAAGGCCAAGGTTAAAAAGTTGACTAAGACATGATTCTGTCCTCAAAGAACTCAGCCTACTGAGAGTTGGGGAGTACACTTACACAAACCAGTCTCCCACAGAGTGGAACGTGATAACAGCCAATATACAGATATGTCCCTGGGTGCACCCCAAGACTCCAGAGGGGAAGATCTATTCCAGACCTGGAACAGGAATAGTGGCGTTTGAATCAAAGTTTCTCTAGTGGCTCAGATGGTAAAAAAAAATCTGCCTGCAATGCAGGAGATCCCCATTCAATCCCTGGGTCAGGAAGATTCCCCTGGAGAAGAGAATGGCTACCCAATTCAGTACTCTTGCCTGGGGAGTTCCATGGACAGAGGAACCTGGCAGCTATAGTCCATGGCATCCAAAGCATTGGACATGACTGAATGACTAACCAAAAACAACAAGAGATTAGCACTTTCACTTTTGGCTGTTCAGGTGGTGCTAGTGGTAAAGAACCAGCCTACCAATGCAGGAGATGTAAGAGACACAGGTTCTATCCCTGCGTCGGGAAGATCCCCTGGAGGAGGGAATGACAACCCACTCCAGTATTCTTGCCTGGAGACCTATGGATAGAGGAGCCTAGAGGGTTACAGTCCATGGGGTCGCAAAGAGTCAGACACAACTGAAGCAACTTAGCATGAGCATGCACACATGCACCTAAGGATTCATAGATAGCTATGGAGGTGGAGAGGGCATTGAGGTGCAAGGAATGGCCTAAGTAAAGGCATAGGGGTATCAAAGAATGGAGGTATTCAAGTTGTGGCCAGCATAAAGACGTGGGCCAGAACCCAGGGCGTCAAGTAGAGGGAGGAGTCAAGAGCCTGGTAGAGTAGGAAACTTCTGAAACGGCTCCCAGTGATGGCCTCCTAATAGCCACTCCCTCCCTGTGAAATCTCTCCCTGCCCCCACCACGCAATAGACTATAAAAGACTGGGCTGACTTCCATCTTGTTCATCATCTCCCCCTCTTACCTCCCTCTCAATAATGAAACCAGCTGCCATGTTATGAGCTGCCCAATGGAACAGTGCAATTTATGAGGAACTGAGGGTAGCTTCTGACCTACAGCCAGTGAGAAACTGAGGCCGTCAGCTCAACAGCCCACAAGGAACTGAAATCTGCCAACCACCACCCGGTGAACTTGGGAGCAGCTCCTCCCCAGGCAAACCTTGAGATGGTTGTGGTCCCAGCTGATGCCTTGATTGCAGACTCTGAGATGCCTTGAACTGAAGGACCCATTTATGTCACACCCAGATTCCAGACCCATAGAAACAATTAGATAATAAATATGCACTGTTTTAAGCCACTAAGTTTTGGGATAATTTGTTATGCAGCAGCAGGTAATTAATATACATGGAAAGGATTAAAGACAAAGTTTGGAGGACATTCAGTAGCAGACTGCTATGTCTGACCTATGCCTGATATACTTGCCAATATCTGATAGGCAGTTGTGATATATTAAAGATTGTAAGTAATGAGTGACCAGAGACAGGTTTTTCAAACATTTTTCTGGCAGTGATTCACAAGAGGAGTTGGAAAATGAAGAGATTCCCAAGTTAATTTATAGGGATGTCCTTGGTGGTCCAGTGATTGAGTGCATTCCCAATGCAGGGAGCATATATTCAGTCCCTGGTCAGGGAACTAGGGATTCTGCATGCTGCAACCAAGACCCAGTGTAGCCAAGTAAATTATATAAGAAAACAAATTCCTTAAAAAAAAAAGAATTTATACAGAACTCTCGATGAGCACAGGATCTCCTGATGAGAAGCAAAGACTTGTAATAATGGCAATGAGAGGACAGGGAAGAAATGAATTAGACTTATCTGGCCTTGGCTGTTGATGGAATGTAGGGGTAAACGAGAGGGAGGAAATTAAAAGAAAATTTCAGAGGATAAGAAAGAGGAATGTGGAAAAATCATTTATAGAAAAGAAAAGCACAGACAGAAAAGCACAGAAAGTTGTAAGGGGAAGACAATGGGTTCACTTGGGACCTGTTGAGTTTGGACTGCCACTGAAACATCTAAAAAGTGTGATACTCAAGAGGAAGTCGAAGCCAGAAGTTTGGGAGACACCTGCATGAAGGTCAGAATCTACTCCTACCAGGCACATGAGTTACAGGTTAGAGCTCAAGTCACCCAACAACAACCTTAACACACAGCTTGAGAAGGTGAGGTTGCAGCTCAGGGCTCACATTCACACTCTTCATCTTGAAACTGTGAAAATTACAAGGTGGGGGAATCCCTGTTTTATTGCTGATGATGCCCAGGAGCCTGGCATCCTGCTAAGAGCTCCAGGGCTCAGCCCAGGATTCACCTGGGCCCTGACAAAGGTGTATAGTTTTCTTGCATGAATATACCAAAGACCAGCCCAGGGAGTGATGTAAAGTCTTCAGGTCTCATTCTAGAGGCCCATGCAAGATGAATACTCATATTCATGGTTGTTTTTGGTTTTTTTTAAGAGGCTATTTCTTAAACACAGAAAGTGTAACAGTGGGGCAGGGGGAAATGAGGGATTGTTTAATGGCTAGAGCATTTCAGCTTCTCAGGGTGAAAAGTTCTGAAGGCTGGTTGCACAACAATGTGAATATGCCTAACAATACTGAACAATACACTTGAAAATTGTTAAGATGGTAAATTTTATGTTACATGTGTTTTACCTGATTGCCTTCTGGTACAATCAGAGAAAATAATTAAAATAGCTACCATTTACTAACTACCTCCTACATGCCATGTGGTTATAAAGTAATCCTTATGAAAATTCATTGAGATTGGCTATTATCCTGAGAGAGGCTAAAACATGTTCACAAGATTCACAGCTGATGAGTAACAGAGTCACCATTGGGCTGAGATCTCTGATTCCAGTAGGGTGCTAATTCCTATGCAACACTGATTGAAGTGAAGAAGAACAACTGTCAGATGTGGAAGACAACTTTAGGTGGGAAGAATGAAATTAGAAGGATATCATGAGTTTTAGACCAGGAACCATGTCTTACTGGTTTTTGTTTGTTTTAATAACTCCCAGAAAGCCCAGCACAATGCAATTGCACCCTGAGGCTTTCAAGAAATATTTTTGAATGAATAAGTGAATGATGAATAATCATTATTAAAAAACAAAGTGATTCCTCCCCTTTGCCTCTAAAAACTTAGGTAACTGTTTTTCTCTGGCTTTCAGACCAACCAATGTAAGTTTATTTCAAATGCAAAAGACCTCTGGGACTTCCAGTTTCTGGTCCAACATTGAAAGAGTTTGAACCTTCTCCAGAATAGATCACATCCTGGGCCATAAATCTAGTCTTGGAAAATTCAAAAAAATTGAAATCATTCCAGTCATCTTTTCTGACCACAGTGCAGTAAGATTAGATCTCAATTACAGGAAAAAAATTGTTAAAAATTCAAACACCTGGAGGCTAAATAACACGCTTCTGAATAACCAATAAATCATAGAAGAAATCAAAAAAGAAATCAAAATATGTATAGAAATGAATGAAAATGAAAACACAACAACCCAAAACCTATGGGACACTGTAAAAGCAGTGCTAAGGGGAAGGTTCATAGCATTACAGGCTTACATCAAGAAACAAGAAAAAAGCCAAATAAATAACCTAACTCTACACCTAAAGCAATTAGAGAAGGAAGAAATGAAGAACCCCAGGGTTAGCAGAAGGAAAGAAATCTTAAAAATTAGGGCAGAAATAAATGCAAAGAAACTAAAGAGACCATAGCAAAAATCAACAAAGCTAAAAGCTGGTTTTTTGAAAAAATAAACAAAATTGACAAACCATTAGCAAGACTCATTAAGAAACAAAGAGAGAAGAACCAAATTAACAAAATTAGAAATGAAAATGGAGAGATCACAACACAGACAACACTGAAATACAAAGGATCATAGAGACTACTACCAGCAGCTCTATGCCAATAAAATGGACAACTTGGATGAAATGGACAAATTCTTAGAAAAGTATAACTTTCCAAAACTGAACCAGGAAGAAATAGAAGATCTTAACAGACCCATCACAGGCAAGGAATCGAAACTGTAATCAAAAATCTTCCAGCAAACAAAAGCCCAGGACCAGATGGCTTCACAGCTGAATTCTTACCAAAAATTTGAAAGAGCTAACACCATCTTACTCAAACTCTTCCAGAAAATTGCAGATGAAGAAGCTTCCAAACTCATCTATTGAGGCCACCATCACCCTAATTCCAAAACCAGACAAAGATGCCACAAAAAAGAAAACTACAGGCCAATATCACTGAGAGCATAGATGGCAAAAATCCTTAACAAAATTCTAGCAAACAGAATCCAACACAATATTAAAAAAATCATACACCACGACCAGTGGGCTTTATCCCAGGAATGCAAGGATTCTTTAATATCCGCAAATCAATCAATGTAATACACCACATTAACAAATTGAAAGATAAAAACCATATGATTATCTCAATAGATGCAGAGAAAGCCTTTGACAAAATTCAACACTCATTTATGATTAAAACTCTCCAAAAAGCAGGAATAGAAGGAAAGAGTTTGAATGTCATCGCTCCCCTCCTCATGACAAGAAAAAAGGGGAACAAATGGAAAATCATCACTCTTCTCAGATCCATCAGAGAATAAGGTCATAGAGCAAACTGCTGCCCTGAAAACTGGAGAAACCACTAGGCACATACTTAACTGGGAGCAGAAGTCCGCAGATGAAGCCAACACTTAAATTATCACGATAAACTGCTGGAAGTGTAGTGAGGAATAGTGCAAGAGTTGAAAACTGAAGGAAGGGCAGTCTTAGGGTGTCCCCTAAACTTTCCTGAGTTTTACTAGATTCTTACTGGGACAATTAGAGAATAATCTCATGCTTCCAGCAAGGGAGTAGAGGGTGGAGAAATTAGCCATTTTCCAATATGCCCAGAGCTCTCTGTTCTCCTTAATAAAGCCTTCCCTCAAGGAAAACTATTTTGCCAGAGCCTACCTAACCTTGGAGAAAGAAAACGCTCAACTCCTGCCCCCTAGAAACTTCCATGACTGTTTTTAAGAAAGACTCTCTAAGGAAACCCTGGATAAGGAAATGGCTACCCTTTCCAGTATTCTTGCCTAGAAAATCCCATTGACAGAGGAGCCTGGCAGGCTACAGTCCAGGGTCACAAAAAGTTGGACACAACTGAGCATGCACACAAATGCTAAAGAAACCAAAAGACAACGAGGGAGACAAAAGCAAGGGCACTAGAGAACATTTTATTCTCTGACAGGAAGCTACAATAAACAGTCAGCACAGCCTAACTCTTGCCAGATAAACATAAAGTCTCACACCAAAGACCAGTCTATCTTGGTTCCTTTTCCTAGATTTATCATGCTCAATTTCAGCAACAAAAAAAATTACAAGGCATACTTAAAGGTAGAAAAACATTGTCTGAAGAGACAAAATTTTTTAAAAAGTACCAAAACCAGACTCAATATGGCAGAGATTTTGGAAAAGACCTCTGAAGGGTCCTGATGGACTCCATATCTTTAGGAGAAGGCGCTCCTGACTGTGATCCTAGATAAACTTCTCTAAAGCTGGTCCTGCAAATTGTTCTACCACAAGGGCTGTCACATCCACACTTTCCTTTTTATTCTGTTGTTCCCTGAATCCAGGCTCCCACACCCCTTGGATTATTGTGTCATCTCCTAACTATTCCCCCTGCCTCCCCTTCTAAGCGCCCTACATACTGCTCCAGGTTCATTATTCCAAGCACCGCTTAGCGCATGCCAGCTCCACCTTAAATACTCCACCGGTCTGGAGCCAAGTCCTGGAGGAACCCTCCCTGCTAGTCCACCCCTTCCTCTGCCATGTCCTGGAGGGTAGCACTTCACTGCTGCTTACGCCCTCTGCCCTGCCTCGGCCCCCTCTCCACTTATCCACATGTGGGTGACCTTCCAGGCACAGCTCAGGGGCTCCCCATCTCCATGTGAGCCTCAGCCCTCTGTAACCACACCCTTCTCCATAGGTCTGTAAGTTTTTTTATCTCTACTGTTCATTTCACCTTAATTACTCATTGTTGATGACACCAAAGAATTGTGTAAGCTATTTATTAATCACTATGTGCCGGATACTTTCTGTCCTTACATACTTTACATACCCATTGATCCTTACCAAATTCCCATAGTAATGGTATTATTACTATGCAATAGTATATTATATTAGCAATAGTATTATCCTCATTTTTCACAAGAGGAAATTAAGACCCAGAGAGGTTATGTAACATATTAAAGGTCTCAGCAGTGGTAGAGCTGAACATCAAATTCAGGTCTGTGAAACTCAGAGCCTATGTTCTTTTCATGCTGTGTGACTTCTCAAAAAACTATGATTGTTTGCTGAATTAGTAAAGACAAAGTGATTCACATTCAGCAAACAATCATAGTGTGCCTACTACGTGCCATGCAAGTATGTAGTGTAAGACAGCTAAAGATCAATTAGACAGAAACCCAGACTTCAAAAGCTTTGAGATATACTCCTATATGATATCTCTTTTTCTGTATTTTCTGTATTTCCACGTCTATGATAACTACCTTCATACAGTAGAAACTCTGTAAATGCACTGTAAACGCACAGTTTACTGAACTGTAAATGCATGAGGTCAAGGATGGGGGTCTCAAGCAATTCTTTATTCTCAATATTTATCTCAGTATCTCGTGCATAATAGATATTCAAGAATATTTGTTGAACAAGTGAATAAAAGAGTGGACGAAAGAATATTTAAAACGGATGGAAGGCGGGTGGAATGAATTGGGAGATTGGGATTGACATATATATACCACCGATACTATGTATAAAATATGTGGGCTTCCCAGGTGGCGCTAGTGGTAAAGAATCTGCCTCCAATTCAGGAGACCTGGGCTCTATCCCTGGATCGGGAAGATCCCCTGGAGAAGGGCATGGCAACCCATTTCAGTATTCTTGCTTGAAAAATCCCATGGACAGTGGGGCCTGTTGGGCTACAGTCCTTAGGGTCACAAAGAGTTGGACATGACTGAAGTAACTTAGCACGCATGCACATATAAAATAGGCAACTAGCAAGAACCTGCTGTATAGCAGAGGGAATTCTACTCAATGCTCTATGGTGACCTAAATGGGAAGGAAATCCAAAAGAGAGGGGATATATGTAAACAAATAGCTGATTCACTTTGCTATACAGCAGAGACTAACACAACATTATAAAACAACCATACTCCAATAAAAATTAATTAAAAAAAATCAAAAATAAAAGAATTTTTTTAGGGCTTCCCTTGTGACTCAGTGGTGAAGAATCCACCTGCCAATGCAGGAGACACAATTTCGATCCCTGATCTGGGAAGATCCCATATACCACAGAGTAAGTGAGCCTTTCTGCCACGACTATTGAGCCTGTGCTCTAGAGCCCTGGAGCCACAACTACTGAAGCCCGCACCCCCCTAGAGCCAGTGTTCCGCAGCAAGAGAAAACACTGCAATAGAAGTCTGCATGTCACAACTAGAAAGTAGCCCCCACTCACCACAACTAGAGAAAAGCCTGTGCAGCAACAATGTCCTAGCACAGCCAAAACTAAATAAAATTATTTTTAAAATTCCTTTAAATAAAGCTAAAAAAAAAAAAAAGAATATTTACAGGAGATAAAGATGTGGAAAGTGAGGAGGGGGGAGGGCTCAGAGGATGAAGTCCTCCATTTCCATGCCCCAAGATCCCCAAGGGGAAAAGCATAAATATAGCAGTTTGAGAGCAAGAAGGAATTTAATACTATTGTCACTGCTTAGCTGATGGATGGGAGTCAAATCGTTCCCATGTTGGATATCTGGCCCACAGAGCTGATTGATAGACTCGGTACAATGTTCCCGCTCCCACACCAGGAAGAGAGGACTCCAGGTCCAGGGTTCCCAAGTTCAATAGCCTTTTCTTTTTTGCCTTAAAAAAAAAAATTGCTGAAGCATGAGATACTTCCGTTCTCCACTGGCATCTTTTCACTATGCCCAGAGAAACAATCATATCGCATTCAGGAAGGCAAGGGCTGCAAAGGCAGGGAAACAGGAACTGTCCCCACGGATGTCCTCCCCAGGGGGGTGGCAGCCAGGGGCTGGGAACAAACGCTGTGTGAAAGGAAAGCTGGACTACATAAGAGGCTCCAGGTTGAGGGGCTGGCTCGTCCCAGCAGCCGGCAGGACCCTCAGCCACAAAGTCCAGGAACAGCATGTTATTCTTAAAAACACACTTTTCCTTCCCTACCCCCAGCCTCACATATTAAATCTCATGCGAAAGCTGAACAAGGAGCTTGTACTTCTGGTACATTCCAATTCCTTAAACCCAATGCTAGACTCTCACCAGATAAGCATCCATCTAGCTCATTCAAACACATCTCTGTTAACCCAGCTCTAACCTGGCAGCTCTGCTCACTGTCCCCAACGATGTGTCAAACACAGTCTTACTCCAATCCAACCTTCTCTTCGCCTTCTACCTTCTACCCTTCTCTCCCCTTCCTCTCTGATTAGTAAGCTTTTCCCCATGGGTCCTTGACCCAGAGCATCTCAGTCAGAGTTACTTTTAAATCCCAGCTGCTAAGTCGCTTCAGTCGTGTCCGACTCTGTGCGACCCCAGAGATGGCAGCCTACCAGGCTCCCCCATCCCTGGGATTCTCCAGGCAAGAACACCGGAGTGGGTTGCCATTTCCTTCTCCAATGCATGAAAGTGAAAAGTGAAAGTGAAGTGTCTCAGTCATGTCCGACTCTTAGCAACCCCATGGACTGTAGCCTACCAGGCTCCTCCATCCATGGGAGTTTCCAGGCAAGAGTACTGGAGTGGGGTGCCATTGCCTTCTCCATAAACCCCAGCAGCACTTCCTAAGTCAGTGCTTCTTAATCTTTTTCATGGAATAAAAGAAAAAAATATTTCCAATGCACCCAGGGTTAAATACATGAAGTTGATCTCAGCCGGGGCAACTAGCCCAGGAACTCCAGATGCCCATAGGGAAAGGGGAGCAGTTCCTCAGACACACCTGTAATCCATTCAAAGTCACTGCACACAGGAGTGATGGGTAGGCTCAGGTCTATAGACAGCCTGACTTTGCTACACAGCAGTCTGCACGCTAGACCCAGAAAAAAGGAATATAGGAAATCCCCTGCCTTTGAAGAGCTTGCATGCTAGTTGAAGAAGCAGAAGATGCCTGCATGTATAAACACAAACATACACACAAAAAATCATTTTTAAGTTCTTTATGGACATAAAGATCTTGACCTTGGCATAAGAGACATATAGAAGCTTAAACTCTGGCTTTACTACTTATCTGCTGTATGAACTTAAGCAAATTAATACCTCTCTGATCTTACTTTTCCCATCTGTAAAATAGGGATAACATTCTTATCCTCACAAGAATGAGTTTTTAAATCATCTCTAAGTGAGATATAATTTACACACAATAAATTTCACCCACTAAAGAATATAATTCTCTAAGTTTCGAAAAGGGTATGCTGTCATATATTCACTACTACAATCAAAATATGAAACATTTCCATCACCTCAAAGAGTTCCTACAGCCTCTTCACAGTCAATCCCCTCCTTCTACCATATACTCAGACCCCTGACAATCGTGAATCTGATTTCCATCACTATAATTTGGCCTGTCTATTAATAATTTTCATATAAGCAGAATCATACGATCATAGCCTTTTGTGCCTGGCTTCTTTGACTTAGGATAATGCTTTTGCAATTCAATTATATTGCATATACCTAGTTTTTATTGTGTGTGTGCTCAGTCACTCAGTTGTGTCCAACTCTGCAACCTTATGGACAATCCCACCAGGCTCCTCTGTCCAAGGGATTTCCCAGGCAAGAATACTGGAGTGGGTTGCCATTTCCTTTTTCAGGAGATCTTCCAAACCCAGGGATCAAATCGGTGTCTCCTGCATTGGCAGGAAGATACTTTATCACTGAGCCACATGGGAAGTATTAATAGAATTCCATTGTATGGGAATACAACCATTTAGTCATTCTCCTGTTGATGGACACTTGGGTTGTTAATGGGTTTGCGCTTTTATGAATAAAGCTACTATGAGCAATCTTGCAAAAGTCTTTTTGCCAACATGATTTTATTTTTCTTCGGTTAATACCTAAGCATTAAACTGCTGGCTTATAGAGTATGTTTAAGTTCTTAAAAAACTTCCAAACACTAATTCAAAGTGGTGGTACCATCTGACACTCCCACCACCAGTGTATGTGAGTTCCAGTTGCTCCACATTCTTGCCAACATTTGGTGTTGTCAGTCTTTATCATTTTAGCCATTCTGGTCAGTATGTAGTGATGTTTCACTGCAGTTTTAACTTGCCTTTTACTAATGACTAATGATATTTAGCACATTTTCATGTGTATGTTAGCCATTTATACCTTTTTTTCTGATGTGTCTTTTCCCCACTCTACTTGTTAGATTGTCTTTTTATGATTGATTTTTAAGAGTTCTTTATATATATTGGAAAGAAATTCTTTGTCAGATATGTTTTTCAAATATTTTTCCCTAGATTGCTTACCTTTTCATTTCAATGGTGTCTTTTGATAAGTAGCTTTGAATTCTGATAAATCTGATTTATCAACAGTTTGTTTCTACTTGGTTAGTGCTTTTTGTAACCTCTCTAAGAAATATTGAGAGTCCCTTGGACTGAAAGGAGATCCAACCAGTCCATCCTAAAGGAGATCAGTCCTGGGTGTTCATTAGAAAGACTGATGCTGAAGCTGAAACTCCAATACTTTGGCCACCTCATGCAAAGAGTTGACTCATTGGAAAAGACCCTGATGCTGGGAGGGATTGGGGGCAGGAGGAGAAGGGGCCGACAGAGGATGAGATGGCTGGATGGCGTCACCGACTCGATGGACATGAGTTTGAGTAAACTCTGGGAGTTGGTGATGGACAGGGAGGCCTGGCGTGCTGCAATTCATGGCATCGCAAAGAGTTGGACACGACTGAGCAACTGAACTGAACTGAACTAAGAAATATTCTCCACTCCAAGGTCACAAAAAATATCCTCTCAGGTTTTCTTCTAGAATTTTTGCAGTTTTAAATTTCATGTTGAGGTCTATGATACATCTCAGATTAATTTTGTATGTAATATGAGATAAGAGTAAATTTCTTTTTCATATGTTTATCCAGTTGTTCCAGCACTATGTTGGAAAAGGTTTTTCTTTCCTCTACTGAACTTATTTGTCAAAAATCAATTGAACATATATGTATGGATCTCTTTCAGAACTCTATATTCTGTTCCACTGATCTATTTTTCTATGTTTATATCAATTCACTGTGTTAAATACTATAATTGTAAAACATTTATTTAATCAGATAATGGGAATTCACCAAATTTGTTCTTTTTTTTAGATTATCTTGATTGCTCTAGTCTTCTGTATTTCTACATAAGTTTTAGAATTAACATACCAATTTGCATTTTTTAAAAACCCACTGGAATTTTGATTAGGATTACAGTAAGTCTATAGATGAATTTGCAAAGAATGAGCACCTTAGCAATACTGATTCTTCGAATCCATGAACATTACAATTAGTTCTCTGTTTAGATCTTCATTAATTTCTTTCAATGATGTTTTGTACTTCTCAGTGTAGATATTTTGCACTTATATTAAATTTATTCTTAAGTATTTGATGTTTTTAACACTATTACAATAATACTTTTACATTTTATTGTCCAAATTTTTGGTGCTAGTATAGGCACATATAACTGATCTTTGCATATTGATTTTGTTGTCCATAACTTTTTAAGTGCACTTATTAGTTCCAATAGAGTTTTTTCTTTGTTTGTTTAGATTCCACAGAATACATAGTAATAATGCCATTGGATAATAAAGGTAGTTTTACTTCTTTTACAAAGTTTATTTCTTTTGCTTGCAATACTGTATTGTCTAGGGCCTTTAATACATTACTGAATAGAATTAGAGCATTTTCCTGATCTAAAGAGAAAAGCATTCAATGTTTTACT